>NC_044033.1:226634798-226898983 GCF_901765095.1 Microcaecilia unicolor | reverse complement strand
GGGGCCGTGCCGATGCGGTAAGCGAGGTAAGCGCCGCAGGGGGGCGCCCACCTCTGGAGGGCGCCGCCGCGGTGCTTACCCTCGCCCGCGCCGCCGAGGACTTTAAATCTTTTGGCACCAGAGAGGGGGGTGCCGCCGCTCCCGCTGCTCTTCATCCTGGCACCCCCTCCCCGCACCAGCCCTTTAAATTTATTTGCCGAGCGAGCGCAGCACCTCGTGTGCATGTAAAAGAAGCGGATCCGATCATCTCATTGGGCCTTCCCTCACTGTCCCGCCCTCCTCTGACGCAACTTCCTATTTCCTCTAGGGTGGGACAGTGAAGAAAGGCCCAATGAGATGATCGGATCCGCTTCTTTTACTTGCACACGAGGTGCTGCGCTCGCTATCCGCGTCGGCAATTCTTTTTAAAGACGGGTGGCAGGGAGAAGACGAGGCAGGGTGAGGGGGGGGGACAGATGGGGTGACCGTGAAGGTGGGGGGGGGGGGGACTCGGATAGCAGAAGGGACTGGGAGGGAGACAGATGGGGTGAGGGGGACTCGGATGGGCAGAAGGTACTGGGTGGGAGACGGGGTGAAGGTGGGGGGCACTTGGATAGCAGAAGGGACTGGGTGGGAGACAGATGGGGTGAGGGGGACTCGGATGGGCAGAAGGGACTGGGTGAGAGACAGATGGGGTGAGGGGGACTCGGATGGGCAGAAGGGACTGGGTGGGAGACAGATGGGGTGAGGGTGGGGGGCACTTGGATAGCAGAAGGGACTGGGTGGGAGACAGATGGGGTGAGGGTGGGGCACTTGGATAGCAGAAGGGACTGGGTGGGAGACAGATGGGGTGAGGGGGACTCGGATGGGCAGAAGGGACTGGGTGGGAGACAGATGGGAGAAGGGGCATGGAGCTGGAACTGGGGTCTGAAAAGTGAGCAGGAGGGAGAATGGGGTCATGCCTGGGGCAGGGGTGGATGGGAGAATCAATGGATCTGGAACTAGGGGCAGCCGCAGGTGGGAACTGGGAGCCGAAAAGAGGGGGCAGTGAGAGAGGGGGGATAGATCCTGGATGGAATGGGGAGTGAGAGGGAGGGCAGACCCTGAATGGATGGGAGGGGTAAAGAGAGAGGGCAAATGGTGAATTGAAGGAGCAGAGAGAAAGGGCAGACAGTGGATAGAAGGGAGTGAAAGAGCAGACAGTGGATGGAAGTTGGCAGAGATAGAGGGCAAATGCTAGAGGGAAAGGAGAGAGAGAGGGCAGATGGTGGATGGAAGGGGGAGAGAGAGATGGCAGACTGGGGCAGATGGTGGATGGAAGGGGCAGAAATAGAGGGCAAATGTGGATGGAAGAGACATTAGAGAGGGCAGACACTGGATGGCAGAGAGAGAGCGAAGACAGATGCTGGATGGAAGGAAGACGGTGAAAAAAAGATGAGGAAAGCAGAAACCAAAGACAACAAACTGTAAATATATATTTTTATTATTTTGCTTTAGGATATAGTATTTTAGCTGTGTTAATAAATGTTTATAAATAGAACTTGTAAATAAGGTAATCTTTTTATTGGACTAATTTTAATACATTTTGACTTAACTTTCAGAGAACAAAACCCCCCTTCCTCAGATCAGGATAGGATACTGTAATAGCACTATACTGTATTGACCTGAGGAAGGAGATTTTGGCCTCTGGAAGCTAAATGTATTAGTCCAATAAAATGGTATTATTTTATTTTCTGTATTTGTTTTATTTCTATTTGTTAATTTGTAAAGTGGTGATTGGTATTTGTTAGTTTTTTCAAAGTTACATCTGCTGTCTTTATATTTTGCACAGTACTAGGAGACATTTTCTGTTTCTGTGGTGTTGCATTGTATGCAGAGTCTGGCATCGGTGGTTCAGTTTAATTTTGTCTAAATAGAAAGTTTATGATTACTTATTCTATAGTGGATTAGGGTGTATCTGTGTTTGTGAAAAAGACATGGCTTTCAGTTGGCATTGACTGTGCAGGATTGACGATCTGTACTATTCTGTCTGGTTTCGTTTTACAATAGGTGAATTGATGTTCTAGTGCTCACTGTAGTGCTTAAGATGCTTTCCTTTTCCTTGTGTGACTCGTAGAAACGACTGCTTATGGTATGGTAAAATTGCTCTATAGGTCGTGAGTGTTTTGTATTCTCGGTATGCCTAGTACTGGATTTGGGGGGGGGGGGTGTTAACAATGACCGGCCCCGGGTGTCAACTACCCTAGCTACGCCACTGCTGCCGACGTCTCCCTTCCCTTGCACTCGTTGGTTCCCTCAGTGTCCCGCCTTCTTCTGACGTCAGAAGAAGGCGGACACTGAGGGAACCAAGAGCGCAAAGGGAAGGGAGACGTCGGCAGCGCTCCGCTTTCACTGACGCTGCTGCGACCGGAAGAAAAAGATTTAAAGGCCCCAGGGTGCGGAGGGAAGGGCAGAGAGGCATGGATGGGAGGGCAGAGAGGCATGGATGGGAGGGCAGGGCCCAGGGAGAGGACAAATTGCTGGAAGGGGAGAGGAGAGAGGATTGCTGGCTATGGATGGAGGAGGGAAGGGCAGAGAGGGACAAGGATGGACATGGGGGCCCAGGGAGAGGACAAATTGCTGGAAATGGAGGGGAGGGGAGGGGAGAGAGGAGGATTGCTGGCTATGGATGGAGGAGCGAAGGGCAGAGAGGGACAAGGATGGACATGGGGGCCCAGGGAGAGGACAAATTGCTGGAAATGGAGGGAGGGGAGAGAGGATGATTGCTGGCTATGGATGGAGGAGGGAAGGGCAGAGAGGGACAATAATGGACATGGATGGGAGGGCAGGACCCAGGGAGAGAGGAGAAATTGCTGGAAATGGATATAGAGCAAGAAATGAAGAAGAAAGGAGAAAACTAAAGAAATAAATGGAAAGGAAGCCCTGGAAATGGAGTTAAGAGGACAGATAGCAGCAGAATCAGATACTGGACCAGCATGATTGAAAAAAGAAAGTCACCAGACAACAAAGGTAGAAAAAAATTATTTTATTTTCATTTTAGCGTTTGGAATATGTCCACTTTGAGAATTTACATCTGCTATCTTATTTTGCAATGTATAGCAATTTGTTTCTAAGAATATTGCTGACAATTCCTTTCAGTGTGGCAAGTGGTGAGCGATCATTTTCATGGGGGGGGGGGGTGATCATTTTCACCGGGGGGGGGGGGGGGGCGCCAACTGATAGTCTGCAGGGGGGCGCCAGAGACCCTAGGCACGGCCCTGCCCATAGGGGTAGAATCAAATAAGGGAGCTAAAGAGTAGGCATTTAAAAAATGAGCACTAAATGGCAATTCTATAATGACAAATCTATGTCGATCACACTTGTAGAACAGAGCATAAGAAGGCATCCGTATCTAATTTCAGGCACTAGCAACTTACACCAGGGGCGTAGCTACATGGGGCCACGGGGGCCTGGGCCCCCTTAGATTTGGCCTGGACCTCCCTGCCAACAGCCCTCTCGACCCCCCCTTCCGCCGCCAACCTGCCGTCGCCATCACTTACCTTTGTTGGCGGGGACCCCAACCCCCGACACCGATGTCCTCTTCTTCCCACGCAAGGCTTTGATCAGTTTCTGAGTCTGACGACCTCCACGTTTGTAGGCGGTTGGCGGCGGGAGGGGGGTCGAGAGGGTCATCGGCAGGGGGGGGGGTCAAAGTTGGTGGTGGCATTGGTGGCAGCGCCGAGGGGGGGCTAAAAGGTGCCCCCTCACCTCGGGCTCCGGACCTCCCTCCTGCTGAAGTCTGGCTATGCCCCTGACTTACACCATATCAGCCATGATAGAAAAGAAGGGATAGAATTTGTTAGTATGTATGGTTGAAAAAAAAATCCAGCAATTTCTAGCAAACTGGTCTCTTTTTAGAGAAGCTCTCACGCCAAGCTTCTGTCTGGGTCAAGCTCCCTGGCTCCTCCTCGTCATTAACTTTTAGCGAGGCAGAGAAGGATGATTATTAGCTCAGCTATTTTACCCAAGTAAATGACTATATATTCTGGTAAATTTCTTTGGCAATCACTCTCAATATCTCTAGTTTTGGTCAATCTTTTTCCCTTTCTGTATCATTTCTCTGGTTTTCTTTTACTTTAGTTCTCTCTATTTTTTCAGACTATGAAATCTAAATAAGCAGGTATTAAAAATCAGATGTTAAAAATCTGATTCTTGTATAGATCTTTCTCTCTCTCTCTAAATATAAAATATATATATACTAGTAGAAAAGGCCTGTTTCTGACACAAATGAAACGGGCGCTAGCAAGGTTTTCCTCGGAGTGTGTATGTTTGAGAGAGTGTATGTGTGAGAGTGACTGTGTGAGAGAGAGTGAATGTGCGAGTGTGTGTGTGTGACAGAGAGAGAGTGAGACTGGGTGCGAGTGTGTGTGGGAGAATGAGAGTGTGTGCCAGGGTCTCCCCTCCCTCCCTCCCTCCCTCTGAGTTTCCGGGGTATCCCCCTCCCTCTGAGTTTCCGGGGTGTCCCTCCCTCCCTCCGAGTTTCCGGGGTGTCCCACCCCCCCCAGTTGCAGGGTCCTCCTCCCTCCCAGTTGCAGGGCCTCCTTCTCTCCCCCCCTCTCTCTCTCTCCCTCCCAGTTGCAGGGTCCATCCATCCGTCTCCCTCCCTAGTACTACTACTTGACATTTCTAAAGCGCTACTAGGGTTACGCAGCGCTGTACAATTTAACATAGAAGGACAGTCCGTCTCCCTCCCTTCCTCCCTCCCAGTGCAGGGTCCATCTCCCTCCCAGTTGCAGGGTCCGTCTCCCTCCCTCCCTCCCTCCCAGTTTCAGGGTCCACCTCCCTCCCTCCCAGTTGCAGGGTCCACCTCCCTCCCTCCCAGTTGCAGGGTCCGCCTCCCTCCCAATTGCAGGGTCCGCCTCTCCCCCAGTTGCAGGGTCCGTCTGTTTCCCTCCCAGTTGCAGGGTCTGTCTCCCTCCCTCCCAGTTGCAGGGTCCACCTGGCTGCCTGCCTGCCTGCCTCCCTCCCTCCCTCCCAGTTGCAGGAACCGTCTCCCTCCCTCCATCCCTCCCAGTTTCAGGGTCCGTCTCCTTCCCTCCCTCCCAGTTGCAGGCCCCGTCGCTTCTACTCACGCGGTGCCATTTCCAATTTCCGGCACCGCAAGCAGCCATCAGACATAGTCTCTCAGCTCTGCAGTCACTCCTTTTGCCTCTCACGTCGCTGCGCTCCTCCGGGGTCATCCTCCAGGGGCAGTGACGTGAGAGGCGAGAGGAGGAGTGGCTGCAGAGCCGACAACCAATGCCTGATGGCTGCCTGCGGTGCTGGAAATTGGAGCTGGCGCCGCGTGAGTAGAAGCGAGGGGGCCTGGAACTGTAAGGGGGGGGGGTTGATGCACCAAGGGAGGCTGGCGTTGGCGTGCAGGGTGGCGGGCTGCAGGTCGAGTCACGCTGCTGTTGCTTGGGCTCTCTGGATGTCATCATCCAAGGCTTCACACCCAGGCACAGCCAATCAAAATGGAGACACGGGCCCAGGCAGCTTCATGGAACGTTCATGGTGCAAATTATTATATAGGATTACATTTTAATAATCATACTCTCACCTGATATTGATAGTTCAGTGATTCACACCTGCTTGTCCTATTTTTCAACCACTGTTGAGTCTGGTATATTATATGCTAAGGGATTTTAGGATACAAATGGTCAAGATCCTAGCACATATTAAACATGATTTAATAGTGGTTTTAAGATAAGAAAAGCAGGTATGAATAGCTGAATGACTGTAGAGCTGAAGAGAAATGTTTGTAGGGGAAAAAGGTAAGAGTAATGCCAGTAGTAATCAGCACCTTTGGTGCAATCCCCTGTAACCTGGACAAGTATCTAAATACATTAGACCAGGGGTGGGCAACCACAGTCCTCGAGGGCCACAACCCAGTCAGGTTTTCAAGATTTCCACAATAAATATCATAAGATCTATTTGCATACAGTGGAAGCAGTACATGCAGATCAGTCTCATCCATATTCATTGTGGAGATCTTGAGAACCCGACTGAATTGTGGACCTTGAGGACTGTGGTTGTTTTCCCTTGTGTTAGGTATTAATAAAATTTCCAGATGTCAACTTCAAAAAGCAGCACAACTTGGCACAAACCATATCCTATGACGATACCTCTAGGTGTCTTAGGCTTTTGGAAAGGGTCCAATACCTAGAGATCTACATCCAGTCTCTAAAATCTGATAGACTTTGAGGCATATTTTCAAAGCATAGTAACATATAGATTGGTATTTTTGATATGACGTCTAAATCTGAATTTGGACATTTTACACGAAACGTCCAAATTCTGAACAGGAAAGAAGGTCATTTTCAAAAAAAAAAAAAAGCCTATCTTTTTTTTCAAAAATACTGTTTTGAAATACATTTTGTGATTTGGATGTTTTGTTTTTCTGTCCATTTTCGAACAAAAACGTCCAAATGCAAAACGTACAAAATCAAGCCATCAGGATACAGACCATAAGAAAAATTTCAGTCACAGGAAAGCATTCATAGAGGATAACAAAGTTCAAACTGCTGTAGAATCAGTTCTGTTACACTTGTGGAGGAAACTGTGAACCCTCTAAAACTCACCAGAAACCCACTGTGCCCCCTTTACCCATAAGGGCTATCTATGGTAGTGGTGTACAATTGGGGATAGTGGGTTTTGGGCGGCTTAGCAGACAAGGTAAGGGAGCAATGGTGAGATGTGTACCCGGGAGCATTTTACGAAGTCCACTGCATTGCCCCCTAGGGTGCCCTATTGCTTTCCTGGGATGTCACTTTTCCATTATTCTACTTTATGCCAAGCTTTCTATTTTTTATAACTGAAGGTTTTACCTCCTCAGTGCATTTAAATGGTTTCACTCCTGTGTGGATTCTCTGATACAACATGGATTCTCTGGTGGACTGTGAGGCTGTCCTCAATGACGCTTTTACCACACTTTCTATATGCAACTGTTTTAACTTCTGAATGGAATCTACGGTTCATTGCTAGACCAGTCCACCAGAGAATACACGTTGCAGTGAAACAGTATGCATGCCCTGAGTGTGGTAAAGGCTTTAGGCAGAAAACAGACCTCACAATACACAAGAAAATCCACAATAGAGTGAAACCATTTACATGGTCTGAGTGTGGTAAAAGCTTTGGTTGGAAAGAGCCACACATGGCATCAGAGAATCAATACAGGGATGAAACCATTTACATTCACTGAGGAGGTAAAACCTTCAGTTGCATTGGGATAGGTAAATAGGGAATGTACTCTCTTGCTATGAAGTATGGTATAATAGCACTCTGGTATTCAGATATATGTAATGAGACTTCCTTTTTATTTATAGATCTGAATTCAAAGCCCAAAATCTACTGATAAACAATAGAGACAGATGTTATTTAAAAAAAGAGGTCTAGCTCAAATCTATGTTTTAGTCCTGGATGATTTTGTTTTCTTCCATTATGGCTGAAAAATGTCTAAGTCTTAGGAACGCCCAAGTTCCACACTGAACATACCCCTGGCACTCCCCCTTGAGATTTGGATGCACTTCTAAATGACTTCAGAGAAAAAACATCTATAAATAGGTTTTGAAAATGCTGATCTGGACGTTTTTGTGAGAAAAACGTCCAAATGCAGACATGCCACTTCTTGGACGTTTTTCTCTTTTGAAAATGAGCTCAATAGTAATATAGTAAATGACGGCAGATAAAGACCTGTACAGTCCATCCAGTCTGCCTAACAAGATAAACTCATTTTACATGGTAAACGATACATTATATGTATACCCAAGCTTGATTTGTCCTTCCAATTCTCAGGACACAGACCGTAGAAGTCTGCCCAGCACTCTTCTTGTACTAAAAGCACTTAGACTTACAAAGTTTTAAAGTAACCTGTGGAGGAGTGGCCTAGTAGTTAGAGTGGTGGACTTTGGTCCTGGGGAACTGGGTTTGATTCCCCCTGCAGGCACAGGCAGCTCCTTGTGACTCTGGGCAAGTCACTTAACCCTCCATTGCCCCAGGTACAAATAAGTACCTGTATATAATATGTAAGCCGCATTGAGCCTGCTATGAGTGGGAAAGCGCAGGGTACAAATGTAATAAAAATAAACTTTGTAAGTCTAAGTCTTTTGACAATGAGCCCCTGTGTACAGCATTACATAATAATAACAAAATTAAGTTGAGCAGAAATATGTTTGAACTTGGCAGTTAACTTGACAGGTACAATCACTATTGAAATTCTAATTTTCAGATTCATCATTATCTAAAGAACGTCCACTTTAAGAACAATCTGGATGAAGAGATTTTTTTTTATAAGAATAGAGAACTGAACACTGGCTACAATATTATCAATCTGGTCCATCTACCCAACGGAGAGCAGCATCGTGAAATTGTTGGAAGTTATAATCCTTATGCTTCACAAGGGCAGGATTTCATCATCAATGAGAAGGCAATCGTATGGGACAGTACATCCACCCAGGTCAGATTTAAGAAATATTAGACAATGAGGAAAGGTTCTGGACCGTATTGCATCATGTATGTTGTTAACTTCAGCTGTGTAACTGGATTATCACAATTTTACACAATGACAAAATAACAGAGCAGTAGACCTTGCAAATAGGTTTTAAATTGATAAAGGCATGACTATTTATGTTCAGAGAAAGCTGTTTTCAGGAACAGACTGTCCTATTTTTACCTGACTATGATTTGAATATGTCACCTCAGACAGAGTGTTCTTTTAAAATAAGGGAAATGCTTCATTAAAAACATTAACCACGTCTCAAGTTCTCTTAAAAACTTAAGAGGTAAAATAAGTAAATTATTCTTTCAAAAAGAAAAAAGTAGAGAGGTGTGGTAGCCGTGTTAGTCCACTCTTAAAGGTTATCAATAGAAATCAAACAAAATAAAACATGGAAAAGAAAATAAGATGATACCTTTTTTATTGGACATAACTTAATACATTTCTTGATTAGCTTTCGAAGGTTGCCCATCTTCATCAGATCGGAAATAAGCAAATGTGGTAGTAGATAGTATATATAAGAGAAACATCAAAGCATTACTTTGACAGTCTGACAGAGTGGGAGGGTGGGGGTATGCATGGGGACATCAAAGCATTTCATTGATATTCTAACAGGATGGGTGTTGGTAGGTGAGAGGAGGGTAATAAACAGAGAAATACAACTTTATGGTTTATAATGGGTTAGAAAACCCAGATCCTTATTAAGTCCTGTCTGCTGAGTGTTAAAATATTCAATCATTCTTATTTCAAAGGTCTTAC
Source organism: Microcaecilia unicolor (assembly GCF_901765095.1). Taxonomy (NCBI): domain Eukaryota; kingdom Metazoa; phylum Chordata; class Amphibia; order Gymnophiona; family Siphonopidae; genus Microcaecilia; species Microcaecilia unicolor. The sequence goes on along the minus strand of NC_044033.1, from coordinate 226,889,733 downwards.
GTTCCTGTATTGTTTTAAAATTACCTTTCAGTATTCTTACTGTGAAATCACTGGTGCAGTGTTCTGGTCTTGTAAAGTGTTGGCCCACAGGGGTGGGGGCTTGACTGGCACCGGCTATTTTCATGTGATGTCTGTGCAGATTGAATCTTGTCTTAAGCATCTGGCCTGTTTCTCCAATATAGCATCCTTCATTACATTTTTTACACTGAATGATATATACCACATTGGAACATGAGCATGTAAAATAGTCCTTTATGTTGAATATTTTTCCCTTGTGAATGACTGTGGGGTCTTGTGAAATGTTTTGGCAAAGCTTGCAGCTGGATGTGCCTTTTTCTTTTTCCGTCTGTGTTGGGAGTTTACTTCTGATCAGCTTGTGTTTTAAGTTTGGTGGCTGTCGGAAGGCCAGCACTGGTGGGGATGGGAATATCTCTTTCAGTAATTCATCCTCCTGGAGTAAGGGCTGTAGGTCTCTTATGATTTTCCTCAGTTTCTCCAGCTCTGGGTTGTATGTCACTACAAGGGGAATTCTATCTGTGGCTTTTTTCTCTTTGTACTGTAGCAGATCTGGGTGTTTTGAAGGAGGAGGCAATATTCTTGAAGATTATTTTGGGGTTGTAGCCTTTCTGTTTGAAGGATGCAGTCAGGGTTTCAAGGTGTCTGTCTCTATCCTCTGGGTCTCAGCAGATACGGTGGTATCTTGTGGCTTGGCTGTAAATAATGGATCTTTTTTGTATGTGAAGGGTGGAAGCTGGAGTTGTGGAGGTAGCTGCATCTGTCTGTGGGTTTCTTGTATATAGATGTTTGTATACAGCCAAGCCACAAGATACCACAGTATCTGTTCAGACCCAGAGGATAGAGACAGACACCTTGAAATCCTGACTGCATCCTTCAAACAGGAACGCTGTCATGTAAGCTTTTATTTCTCTATCCCCTGCCCTCCCCTCCCCTCCATGTCCAGCGATTCTCCTCTTCCCTGCCCTCCCATCCGTGCCCCGCGATTCTCTCCTCTACTGTCCTCCCATCCCATCCATGTCCATCAATTCTCCTCTGCCCTGCCCTCCCCTTCCCTTCCCTTCCCTTCCTTTCCTCCCTCCCTCCCTCCCCTCGATGTTGCACGATTCTCTCCTCCCCTCGATTTCTACCTGAACGTTCTCTGGCTGGCTGGCACTGGCTTCCGTTCCATTCATAACATCCCTCCTGACGTCAGCTCGCTTCCAGCGTTCCCTTCCCTCTCACTGTTCTGCCCTCTGACGTAATTGCGTCTTGACACAAAGGTGGGACAGTGAGGGGGAATGGAACGCTGGAGGCAGGCTGACGTCAGGAGATGTTATGAACCTAGGCAGCCAGACATGGAACGTTGGATGTGCAAATTATCATATAGGATATTAAGACACCTCTTCACCCATCAGCCCTCTATATCTTAATCCATTCCCTTGTCCTTTCTCAACTGGATTACTGCAACTCATTATATAAAGGTTTATGACAAAAAGATGAGCGTCATTTATAGCTCATTCAAAATACCTCCATTAAGTTAATCACAGGATCAAAGAAATGTGATTATGTAACCCCACTTCTCAAAAGTGCCCACTGGTTACCCATTACACACCGAATTACTTACAAAATACTTCTACTGGTTTTTAAAATCAAACATTCAGACAATCATTTTCTGGCTTGTGCTTTAACTCTATATGCCATTTCTCGTAAGCTTCGTTCATCCCAACAGCATCTTTTGGAAGTATCATCCTTTCACCAGATTAGACATGCAGTGAAACATGATTGAATTTTTTCTGTTATGGGTCCCACTCTATGGAATGCAGTGCCAGTCCATCTCATTACACAAACTTCAATGACAAAATATAAGACAAATCTTAAAATGTTCCTTTTTAAAGATGCTTTTACATAAGGTTGTTGTGAAGCCAGGCTGTGGACGTACAAGTTAGTGTAGATGTTGTATCCCTTCCTCTGCCATCGCTTTTACCCTCTCTCCTATTTAATTGTAGCTCTGTTTCTCCCTCTCCCTACTATTTTTTCCTCTTTTCTCTCTCCTCTGTTGACTTTTTTTTAGATTTGTAAGCCTCAAAGATATACTTTTATGACTTGCGGGATAGCAAGATTGAAATAAACTTAGGTTAAGTTATAAGTAAGTTTCCCCCTCACCCTGCCCCCCCCCCCCCCAAAAAAAAAAAAATTAAAAGTTGGATAATGATATTTTCCTTTAGTTGAAGTAGTTGGAAGATAATTAAAATTATAATCTCCCAGATGGATATTGTTTTCACTTAAATCTCTATTCAGAAGTCCATGAAAACTGAAACAAGGTCAAAATTTCCTCAGGTCAAACCTCTTACTACTATAGAATATTTAAAGTGCCACCTTATTTTATCAAGATACCAGAAAAATTAGAAAACTTTAGGTTTTTAAACTTCTAGTTCTTTCAAATGACTGAAATTCTTTAACTAACGATCAAATTTAGCTCAGAGAGGTTCTAAAACCTTCAACATTCAAAAGAAGGACTCTTTATTTTTCAGATCAGAATCACAGACTACTTTCAATATTTATATATAAACCCAAGATTTTATAAAATCTCTGCTTAAGACCACTCATGGACTAACTCTTCAGGCGTTCTATGGTTTGTCAAAAAATCACAGGATTTTACTCTCTATATTTAAACACTGCTTTTTAACATTTATAAATGATTTAGAGATGGGAGTAACTAGTGAGGTAACTACATTTGCTGATGACAAAGTTGTTAAATCGCGAGAGGATTGTGAAAAATTACAAGAGGACCTTACGAAACTGGGAGATTGAGCGTCTAAATGGAAGATGACGTTTAATGTGAGCAAGTGCAAAGTGATGCATGTGGGAAAGAGGAGCCCGAACTATAGCTACATAATGCAAGGTTCCATGTTAGGAGTCAGCGACCAAGAAAGGGATCTCAGCATCGTTGTTGATGATACGTTGAAATTTGTTCTGCTCAGTGTGCTGCTGTGGCTAAGAAAGCAAATAGAATGTTAGGTATTATTAGGAAAGGAATGGAAAACAAAAATGAGGACATTATAATGCCTTTATTTCGCTCCATGGTAAGACCACACCTCAAATATTGTGTTCAGTTCTGGTCATCGTATCTGAAAAAAGATACATTGGAATTAGAAAAGGTATAGAGAAGGAGGACGAAAATGATAAAGGGGGTAAGAAGACTTTCTATGAGGAAAGATTAAAGTGGCTAGGGCTCTTCAGCTTGGAGAAAAGACAGCTGAGGGGAAATATGATAGAGGTCTATAAAATAATGAGTGGAGTTGAACAGGTAGATGTGAATCACTTGCTTACTCTTTCCAAAAATACTAGGACTAGGGGGCACACAATGAAGCTATAAAGTACTAAATTTAAAACGAATCAGAGAAAATATTTCTTCACTCAACGTGTAATTAAACTCTGGAATTTGTTGCCAAAGAATGTAGTAAAAGCAGTTAGCTTAGTGGGGTTTAAAAAAAAGGTTTGGATGGCTTCTGAAATGAAAAGTCCATAGACTATTATTAAAATCGACTTGGGGAAAATCCACTGCTTATTTCTAGTATAAGCAGTATAAAATATATTATACTGTTTTGGGATCTTGCCAGGTATTTGTGACCTAAATTGGACACTGTAGGAAACAGGATGCTGGCTTGACGGACCATCAGTCCGTCCCTGTATGGCAATACTTATGTACTTATGTACCATCCCAGAGCAGCGGCAGTGGGCAAGAAAGAGAGGAGTTCTTCCATGTCCCGAACAGGTACTCCTATGCAAGACCTCCTTCTCCTGCCTCACAGGTGAGTGCAGGGGAGGCTGAAAAAAACATATGGATGTGGGTGCAGGGAGGGAACTGTAAAATTTAAATAATGGTAGATGCTATGGGGTAGGGGCTATAAAAAAATAGATGGCTGATGTGGGGCGGATAGGGCTGTTAAAAAAAGGTGGCTTCTGTGGGGCAGAGGGGGCTTTAAAAAAAAGGTGAGTGCTGTGAAATGGAGGGGGCTGTAAAAACAGTTGGATGGTATAGAATGGATGGGGCGGTTAAAAAAAAAGGTGGTTGCTGTGGGGTGAAAGGGGTTGTAAAAAAAGGGTGGATGCTGTGTGTAGGAGGGAAGGAGAGAAGGGAGCAGTATAGGTGGATGCTATGTGTGGGTGTAGGGAGGGGGCTGGAAAATAATATGGAAGCTGGGAAAATATGGATGGTATCTGTGTACAGGGAGGGGGCTGTGATATTGGTTCAATTATGACTAATAAAGTTGCTGCATTTGCAAATTTCGTGCTCAGAATTTTTCAGAATTTGCACATTTTTGTGCGCAGAATTTTGAATTTTTTTGTACAGAATTTTAATTTTTTTGGCGCAGAATTCCAGCAGGATTATGTACTACATTATAAGGGAAGAGTGTATACTCTTTCTGAAACAGTGCAGTCTCTTTGGAAAGAGAGTACACTATTTCAAGAGGATGCACATTCTTAACGACATTGCCCTAAAACAAAAATGAAGACTATACAAACCAAAACAATTTTTGAGCTGCCCATCCCTATTTCTGACTAAACCAAGAAAATTGAGGGAGAAGAGGAGCAGAATATCGTGTAAATAGCCAGTTGCTGTTGGCTTCTGCTAATTCTTGTCGTAATTATAAATACGGTCCTTTATTGCTGAAAGAGATAAATTTTAAGTAAAGTTGGTAGCTCTCTCCAGGCCTCCCCTTCAGCCCTTGGTGGTCCCGAAATATAACTCCACTCCATCTGCCTTGGTGAACTTCCTTTTATTAACTTGAAATCAGGATCGTTAATAAATCCCTCACACCTAGTCCCTAGTGCAATCTTTCCAGGTCCTGAACATTCAATCTGTAAGTTCATATAGGCGCTTGCCTAGGGCAGCTTTGGCAAAAGAGTTCGATATAGCCTTCTTTGCCTGGTTTGCTCTCCCGTCCAACAAATCAACACAGTCCTTGAAGGCAAATTGTTTAGCATGGAGAGAACAGGCCCGTTTACTGTCCCCCAGTCCCTGATATATTGAAACAAGACCCTCCCACTGGCCCAAGTTCATGCATTCCTTGGAATATAGCTCAAACTAGAGACAGAGTTAGTTTATATACAGCAGTTCTGCTGCTTCCAGCTCAAATCAAAGTTCATTTAGATATATAACAGTTCCACTGCTTCTAGCTCAAATCCTTTTATTTCTTCACCCTCTTACACGTGTAGAGGATGAAGGGACCCTCCCTTACTATACCAGCATCCAACTCCTGGTATCCACCCGCATGGGTCAGGTTTGAGCATTTTATTTAGTCCTTTTCCCCTTCAGAGAACAGTCCCTGCCATGAGCCTGGAGCTGGCTCCCCCACCTCACACTCCAAGGCTCCCTCCTAGGAAACTTTCTTCGACCCTTGCACCAAGTTAGAGAGTAGAGCCACTAAAATTTCTTTCAGCTTCTCCCCTTTTACCTTGGCTAGGATAGAGACATCCATAGGCTCCTATTCAGCAGCTTCACCTCCTTGGGAAATCCTCTGACCTCCCTCTAAGGGCTGCTAATCCATGGGTTTCTCTCCCTGTTTCTCCCCCAGCTGCTTCATATCCCTCTGATTATCCCTACCAAGCCAGTTATAACCCTCCCTTCTAGGAGCCTGGGAATCGTAATACATTCTTCCTTCCTCAACAGGTCAAGGGACTCTATCTTGGGTCTGCTGGGAACTGTAGTCTTCCTGGTCCTCAGAGAAAAGGGAGGGTCTATTCTAGGGACGTAGCTAAGGGTGGGCCTGGATGGGTCCAGGCCCACCCAGTTTTGTCTCAGGCCCATCCTCACCTTCTCCCACCCCCCGCCGTAGCACTGCCTCCTCTCCTGCACTTCACGGTCTCTGTGTCCCACCCTCACGGCAGCGCTTACAATTTGCTATCGGCGCTGCCTGCCTGACAGCTGACAGACGTGGCGCGACGACGTCCTGCTCCGGGCCCTTCCCTCTGCCGCGTTGATTCAACTTCCTGTTTATGCAGGGCAGAATGCATGCGGCAGAGGGAAGGTCCCAGTGCAGGACGTTGTCGCGCCGCGTCTGTCAGCTGTCAGGCAGGCAGCGCCGATAGCAAATTGCAAGTGGGCAAAGATGAACATGCTCTCAATCGCCTTGATTCTTTCGGGTATTTTTTTTCCCTGGGAACTAGATTAAGACCTAAAATTGGCTAGATAATCGCATCAGTCTATACAGTTTACCAAGGTGCTAGCAACTACACGACCAGCCCGCTGAGACAAGTTCTGCAGTCTGTTACAAAAAAAAAAAATCAACCTCTTAAGCTGCCATGGGGGTGGGAGACGGAGACCATGAATTGCAGGAGAGGAGGCAGTGCCACTGTGGGGGTGGGAGAAGGTGAGTGGAGGCAGCGCCAATAACTTTGAATGTGCTGGACAGACGTGTGTGTGTGTGTGGGGGGGGGTGTGGGGGTTGTACTGCCCACCCATCCAACCCGTTGGCCCACCCAAAAATTGCTTTCTGGCTATACCACTGGATTCTCCTGGAGAGGGGCAGGTAATCTATCCCGGGGAAGCTGGTATTTGTAGTCTCCTGAGGTTTCAGGGTAAAACTTGCCCCTCCGGCCCTTTTCCCTAAATACTTTCTTGCCAGATCTCATGAACTCTTCACATAGTACAGAACTCCAACTTGGGACTATATTGAATTATTGAAAACAAGAAGGGTGCAGCGTGAGTGGATGTACAACTTAGTAAGGAGGGGCCTTAGTTTTAAACATAGCCAGCGAAATAAGAAAGACCAGTACACCTGACATTTCAAGCTAAATTTCAGATTCCAGAAGCTTGAAAGTAGGAATTGGCCCACAGGTGGACAGAAATGGAAACCTGCATTTTAACAATCACAGGTGAATCTATCAAATTAACCAGATTTTTCTTTCAATATTTAGACACCTCCTCAAGCCAAATGCAGTGAGAGCTGCCTTCCTGGCTTCAGAAAATCAACCAGGGAAAGACAACCCATCTGCTGCTTTGACTGTATTCCGTGTCCACAGGGAGAAATCTCCAACCAAAGTGGTGAGTGATACCATGTGGTATGTCAATGTCTGTGGGTTATTTGCTATGATGCTCATTTTCAAAAGAGAAAAGCGTCTCAAAAGCAGCTCAAAGCGTCAGATGGACATTTTTCTCGCCAAATCATGTAAATAGTCATTTTCAAAACTCAGAATTGGGATGTTTTATTCTGCAGTTCATATACATTGTAAGGGGACATGTTAGAGGTGTGTTATGGGTGGGACTTAGATGGGCTTTAAATATGAATGTTTCTCTGCTATAGTGGAACAGAAAAAGGTCCAAGGAAAAAAATAAGTACATTTTTGTCTAGACCTGTCTCAACAAAGTCTGAAAGAGGTGCTCTTATCGACCAGCTGACGACTGTACAGACTAAGGCATGTGTTTTGACCTTAAACAATGCCCATAAAAAAGAAGAGAGCACACAAATGTTTCAAAAGATAAAATGCTAGCCTGCCTACCTTTCTTTCTTTCTTACAGCTAATAATAATACATTACTACAATAAATTGCAACAACCTGGCTCAGTCACTTTATTCAGCTTGGGCTGGGAATGTCCCTCTGACCAGTGAGCAAAGTCAGGAGTGATATTGCAGGAGGCCCGGCAACTTGTCAGCCCTGGAGCGTGAGATTTTGTCTTCCAGAACTTTGCAGCCTACTTAAATTATAGTGTTTCTTCCTGAGTCACAGCCTGCATTTCTGGGTCATCTGGCAAAGACACAGGCAGACATGTTTTGCTTAATTCTTTTTATGAGTTTTCCTCTCAGTGAGTATATAGTGATCATACGTATACTGCATTATCTGAATAAAACAACTTATATAACATAAAGCAGCAGAGCAAGTGGAAGATACTAGGGTCAATTAGAGGACAGCAGTTGTTCTAGAAGTCAGTGAATCTGTTTACATAGTATTATCCAGAGTGCAATGGACAATAGTCTATACTATTACCACTATAGTATGACTCCCCATTAATCCCCCTATGGTCACTAGCCCCCTCCTACCTCCCAAGGATGTGACAGTGACATTAGATATGAGTTTCTATGACAGCTCCAGATATTGTGGCCATTCCTAAGACAACAGCATACAAGTGGATGGAGTAGCCTTGTGGTCAGTGCAGTGAACAGTGAACAACAGGACCCAATTTAATAGATATGCCTCCTGTACCTCCTGACCTGCAAGCTTGAGACCTATTGTACTCATGGACCTTCAATAATAGTAGGTTTTCTCTGTACTTGGAAGGCTCACCATGCAATATAAAGGGGTTTAGGTGGGATTTGTACCTGGGTCCCTTTATGTGAAGTCTACTGCACTGACCAATAGGTTGCCTCTCTGCACTGCTGTGATGTCTGTGTGGTCAGTTCACTAGGAATGGCTTGTTTTCCTACGTATTTTCCTGAGACATTTTTTCAAAAATGTTTCTTACAAATGGTTGTGTTGAGCCTGAAAACGTCTAGCTCACAGCCATAATCGAACAAGACATTTAGACATTTTGTGGTTTGATTATGTCTGTGTTCTGATTGGATTGAAATGTTTTCGGCAAAACTTCTCAAATCGTACTTAGGTATCATTTCGAAAGTGTGCCTCCATAGCTTAGAGGTACGCAAAAAAAATTATGGAAAATAAGAAATCTAGGCCACAGTCATCCATTTTTCTCAATGGGATGGGCGGCTTTCCAGTTTTGTAGTTTGAAGAAAAGTACCCTAAATACTAACTCCCAAGCTGCCACCAACATTATTTCCAGATAGTCAGCACTTAACTATCCAAGTGACTCCGCATAAAGATAGGACTGTGCTTTATATGGTCAGATTTGGCCACTTAACTTAGGGCTTCTTTTACAAAGCCACGCTAGCAATTCCCGCGTGGCAAATGAGAGGAAGCCCATAAGAATTGAATGGGCTTCCTCTTATTGGCTGCACCGAGAATTGGTAGCGCAGCTTTGTAAAAGACGCCCTTATGAAATTAGGGGGGATTCATCAAGCGGCATTAGGGCCATAATGCACACCATTTCACATCTAACGGGCATTATTTGGCTCTAAAGTTTCTTGATTAAAAATACTGCAGCAATATTTAAGTCAACATGGGTTAGTCATGTTTTGCATCTCATTACTATACAAATACCCTAACACAATTACGGTGATACATTGTAAGTCGAGTTAGGGCCCAAAAACAAGTAACTGGTCAGATGAGGGTGGGGGAGTGGGGGGCTTCAACTTGGGTGGGGGGGGGGGGGGTCACCCTCAGTGACTCTGGAGCATTGAGCCACTGTTTTGCAGCCTGATACTCCCAGGCCACTGAAATAATGCTACTTGTGAGGTGCCTCACAAGTAGCGCTACTCTTCTTAAGGCAGGATTCAGAAATCTGAGGTACCAGGATCCTGCAGTTTGTTGAATCCCAAGGGAAATCAAGGTGCAATAAAAGGTAAACTTTTACCGCACCATGATGAATCCCCCCCCTTACCTGCATAAGTGCTGATTGCACCCCCAGACAGCCCACAGATTAGCAGGCTTTCATTTTAGGGGTCTGTGATCATATTCAGTGGCACTAACCAGTCAGCCCCATGGGCATAGTTTGACTGTTTCATTTGGGGGGGGGGGGGGCAAAGGATGGGGCAGAGCATATTAGCATATTAATTTGCATATATATATATATATATATATATATATATATATGCAAATGATATGCTAATATGGAGGAAGGAAGGGAGAAAGAGCTGGCTTTTTTGGGGAATAACCATAATGAATATGTATGAGATATCAAGCCAGCTCTTTCTCCCTTCCTTCCTCCTATATGAGCAATACCAGAAAAACCTGGAGCTGGCGAACTGAATCCTAGAAAAAGGAGTAACATGATCATCCTGCCACAATACAACACACTATTTACCCCCTACCCATCGATAATATTGACTAATCATTCCTTACACTTACATTAGTCAGCTTGGAACCAAAGACCCTTCATTTGTACAGGATCAACTGCTCCCCTGAAATGCCTGGTCCAACAGAACCCCAGGCCAACAGGCTTACGAACGGGTGAGTGAGCGGGGGTTGTAATTTGTAAAAGAAACAAGCAGGCATGCTCGTCTTCGTCTGCTTCGCTTCCCTGCCCTCTCAGCGTCCCACCCGAAAAGAAATGACATCAGAGGAAGGCGGGACGCAGACAGAGAGGGCAGGGAAGTGAAGCGGACGGAGACGAGCATGCCTGCTTGTTTCTTTTACAAATTACAACCCCCGCTCACTCGCCCGTTCGCCGCTGGTGCCCCAGGTAAGTCGTCGTCATCGTCGCCCCCCTAGTCTATGCCCACGGATAGCCCTGCACAAATGAATTAACCAGCCAGAAGCCAGTTGAGGCTTGTGAAATCATTTTGAATTTTACAGTGTTAATGTTGTTCAATTTCTAGAACATAGTTCAAAATTAAAAGCAAAAAAAATGGATCAGATATATAGAAAACACCACCAGTCATTTGTTATTTATTTAGTGAGATGAATTGAAATTATTGGCAAAGTGTCTGTCAAATGTATATACTGATTCTGACTTGCAATGGGTTGATGTACATCAAAACTACTTCACCATTCTAAACATCAGGATATTATAGAGAAACTTTATCTGCTGTAGTCTGAAGTATAGAGAATTAATATAATGTTCATGCACTATCTCAAAACCAATGCTGTTTGAGATATTGAGGCAATATTCATCTTCCTCAGATATGGACAACTGTGTGAAATGTGGCGAGGACCACTGGCCCAATCATAAGAGAGATACCTGTATCCCAAAACTGATTATTTTCCTGTCCTATGAAGAAGCTCTTGGGATAGCTTTGACAATCAGTAGCATTTTCTTCTTTCTTATCAATGCAATCATTCTGGGAATCTTCATTCATTACCGAGACACACCTATTGTGAGAGCGAATAACTGTAACGTCAGCTATATCCTCCTCATCTCCCTTATGATCTGCTTTCTATGCTCTTTGATGTTCATTGGCCGTCCTGAGCCCGTGACCTGCATTCTACGCCACACTACCTTTGGGATGACTTTCTCTATCTCACTCTCTTCTATATTGGCAAAAACCATGACTGTAGTTATGGCCTTTCATGCAACCAAGCCTGGAAGCAAGCTTCGGAAATGGATGGGTTCCAGGATCTCATATACTATAATACTTTCTTGCTCTCTTTTTCAATTTATTCTCTGGCTCATCTGGCTGTTTACTGCTCCCCCGTTCCCATATCTTAATATGCAATCAGAAACTGGGTCAATACTACTTGAATGTAATGAAGGGTCAATAATTGCATTTTACTGTGTTCTGGGTTTCCTGGGATTTCTGTCTGGTATCAGCTTCATCATTGCGTTCTTATCAAGGAATCTACCTGACAGTTTCAATGAGGCCAAGTACATTACTTTTAGCATGCTGGTGTTCTGCAGTGTTTGGATAACTTTTATCCCAACATATCTGAGCACAAGAGGAAAATACATGGTAGCAGTGGAGATATTTGCCATACAAGCTTCCAGTGCTGGACTGCTGGGATGTATCTTTATACCCAAATGTTGCATTATCCTATTGAGGCCTGATATGAATAGCAGGCAATACCTAACAAAAAACAACTGAGACGAATATTTGTTTTTTTGAAATTCTGTGGAAGTTAAAGCTGTGCCAATAAAAATTGGGGGAATTATCTTTGATTTGGATCTTTAATTCATATGATAATTAATGCTTAGTGTTTTCTATCCCTTTGTCTTACATTTATTCCTGGATCCCTAATACTCAAAGTTCCCGATATTCAAATCAGTTTAAATGGTTCCGAGAGGCTCATGTCCTTTTAAATCCACTGTGCCCACCTAACCCCTGATATTCAGTGGAACTAAACCAGATAGGTCAGGGACAGTATGGGGGTGGCATTAGGAAAGAGCCTGGGATTAATCCCATCACCCTCATTGCTCAGCAACCTAATTTAGGACAGCTCAAAAGCTGTCATAAATTAGGCCACTACAAGATAAAGCTGCCAGCACTGAATATTAGCCAGCACCTGGTTAACTTTTTTAATGTGCTTTTATTGCTGTAATCCCCTTGCAAATCCCCTCCCTCCCTCTAGCCCACGCTATGTATAAAACAAGTGCTCTCCTGTGAGCTGCCACAAAAGGTCATGGCAGTCAATTTCTCAGGTCAGCTGTAAGGGGCAGCAGCAAAGTGGCTGTGCTTTTGCCCCTAATGACCCACTGGACCAACAGCTTGCAGAGGTGTAGGTCCAAGGAGAGACTACCTAAACTGCTGGTGGAAGGGGTGGAGGTTTGGTGACCGGTGACCTTCCGGGGGGATGGGGGGTCTTGGCTTATATATAGCTCGGGCTGGGGGAAGGGAGGGTGGGAAGAAAGATGCCAGAAGAGGGACTGTAACACCATTTATGGGCCCACACACTGAATATCAGGAAAAAAATATCTTCTAACAAAGAAAGAAAATTCTTATCTCAGGTCCCATTTTCCATTTGGAGGTAACTCTCTTTAGAAGGTACCAAAGTTAGTAGTAGTTGAAAAAGTAAGGAAAAAGAGATTAGGGGTACAGTGTGGGTACACAAGTGACAGTGTGTGGCAGGAACTCTGTGTTCACTGCAAGAGGTTTGCTTAACAAGAGACGGTGGGGGCATACTTGGTCCATTATCTGGACTGAAGCCGGTAGGCATAGCTTTTTATCGTATCAATTACATTGTTTTGAGTGTACCAAGATGGCGGCAGCTGTATTGGAGAGAATTAAAACCTCCTTGGGTAGAGACTGCTTCAGCAGACATACCAAGTCACACACATTTTCCCCCGGATTCTATACAGCATTCCAAGATTTATATGCTTTTCCATGCATTAATCCAGGTGTATTTTATATTTACGCTCGTAGATCATTTGTTTTAATCAGTGCTTTTTTTGTAGAAAAAAAGGTGCCGGTACTCATTGTGGGCGGGGTCATCACACATGGCACCGCCCCTATTATAGCCACACCCACATTAGTCACACCCCTTGTACCAGCCATGGCGCATATAAACAGACATCATTGAAAATATTATACTAGTATAGGAGAAAAAATAATTTGATTTTTTTTTCATTATAAATAATTTCTGTAAGCTGTTACAGCTCCAGTATACCCAGTGCAAAATAAGACAAATTCCAAACACTAAAATGAAAATAAAATGATTTTTTCTACCTTTGTTGTCTGGTGACTTTGTTTTTCTATCCATATTGGTCCCAGTCTCTGATTCTGCTGCTATCTGTTCTCTTAACTCCATTTCCAGGGCTTCCTTTCCATTTATTTCTTTACTTTCTTCCTTTCTTCTTCTTTTGTTGCCCTGCATCCATAAGTAAAAGCTGGGTCCTCCTCCATGGAATTGACTGGAGGAGGTATAACATGGATCCAGCTTTTGCCTATTTTCTCCATCCATGTGCAGTTTTTCTCCTCTTCCCTTTCCCTCATCTCCATCCATGTGCATCTTCTTTTTTCTTTCCTCCCCTCCATTCATGTCCAGCACTTCTCCTCTCTCCTCCCCTCCATCCAAGTCAGCATTTCTCCTCTCTCCTAGCCAACTCCTCCATCCATCCATGTCCAGCAATTCTCCTCTATCTCCTGCTCTCCTCTCCATCCATTTCTAGCATTTCTCCTCTCTCCCCTCTCATCCATGTCCAGCAATTCTCACTTCCCTGTCCTCCCCTCCCTGTCCATCGATTCTCCTCTCTCCCCTCCATGTCCAGCAATTCTCTCTTCCCTGTCCTCCCCTCCCCATCCAGCGATTCACCTCTCTCCCCTCCATGTCCAGCAATTCTCTCTTCCCTGCCCTTCCCATGTCCAGCAATTCTCTCTCCCCTGCCCTTCCCTCCCATCCCATGTCCAGCAATTCTCTCTCCCCTGCCCTTCCCATGTCCAGCAATCCTCTCTCCCTTGCCCTTCCCTCCCATCCCATGTCCAGCAATTCTCTCCCCTGCCCTTCCCTCCCATCCCATGTCCAGCAATTCTCTCTCCCTTGCCCTTCCCTCCCATCCCATATCCAGCAATTCTCTCTCCCCTGCCCTTCTCTCCCATCCCATGTCCTGCAATTCTCTCTCCCCTCCCATCCCATGTCCAGCAATTCTCTCTCCCCTGCCCTTCCCTCCCATATCATGTCCAGCAATTCTCTCTCCCCTGCCCTTCTCTCCCATCCCATGCCCTGCAATTCTCTCTCCCCTGCCCTTCCCTCCCATGTCCAGCAATTCTCTCTCCCCTGCCCTTCCCATGTCCAGCAATTCTCTCTCCCCTGCCCTTCTCTCCCATCCCATGCCCTGCAATTCTCTCTCCCCTGCCCTTCCCTCCCATGTCCAGCAATTCTCTCTTCCCTGCCCTTCCCATGTCCAGCAATTCTCTCTCCCCTGCCCTTCCCTCCCATCCCATGTCCAGCAATTCTCTCTCCCCTGCCCTTCCCATGTCCAGCAATCCTCTCTCCCTTGCCCTTCCCTCCCATCCCATGTCCAGCAATTCTCTCCCCTGCCCTTCCCTCCCATCCCATGTCCAGCAATTCTCTCTCCCTTGCCCTTCCCTCCCATCCCATATCCAGCAATTCTCTCTCCCCTGCCCTTCTCTCCCATCCCATGTCCTGCAATTCTCTCTCCCCTCCCATCCCATGTCCAGCAATTCTCTCTCTTGCCCTTCCCTCCCATCCCATGTCCAGCAATTCTCTCTCCCCTGCCCTTCTCTCCCATCCCATGTCCTGCAATTCTCTCTCTTGCCCTTCCCTCCCATCCCATGTCCAGCAATTCTCTCTCCCCTGCCCTTCTCTCCCATCCCATGTCCTGCAATTCTCTCTCCCCTCCCATGTCCAGCAATTCTCTCTCTTGCCCTTCCCTCCCTTCCCATGTCCAGCAATTCTCTCTCCCCTGCCCTTCCCATGTCCAGCAATTCTCTCTCCCCTGCCCTTCCCTCCCATCCCATGTCCAGCAATTCTCTCTCCCTTGCCCTTCCCTCCCATCCCATCCCATGTCCAGCAATTCTCTCTCCCCTGCCCTTCCCTCCCATGTCCAGCAATTCTCTCTCCCCTGCCCTTCCCATGTCCAGCAATTCTCTCTCCCTTGCCCTTCCCTCCCATCCCATGTCCAGCAATTCTCTCTCCCCTGCCCTTCCCATGTCCAGCAATTCTCTCTCCCCTGCCCTTCCCTCCCATTATTTCCAGCGATTCTCCGCCTCTCTCCTGCCCTCCCATCGACGTGCAGCGATTTTTCCGTCCCTCCCCTGCCCTCACCTCTCCCATTTCCAGCGATTCTTCGTCCCCCAGCCGTCCTCCTTCACTGCCTGCCAGCCAGCGTCGGAGTCAGAAGCGAACGGTGCAGGCAGCGATTGGCTGGCAGCGTCGTAGCTTCCCTCTGCAAGTCCCGCCTACAACTTCCTGTTTACGCATAGGCGGGACTTGCAGAGGGAAGCTACGACGCTGCCAGCCAATCGCTGCCTGCACCGTTCGCTTCTGACTCCGACGCTGGCTGGCATGCAATGAAGGACAACGCTGGGGGACGAAGAATCGCTGGAAATGGGAGAGGTGAGGGCAGGGGAGGGACGGAAAAATCGCTGCACGTCGATGGGAGGGCAGGAGAGAGGCGGAGAATCGCTGGAAATAATGGGAGGGGAGGGGAGGAGGAGAAAAAGGTGCCGGTACGCCGTACCGTTGCGTACCGGCACAAAAAAAGCACTGGTTTTAATAAGCTGTTAAGCATTGTTAACAGCTCTTAACAAGCAATAATGAGCACTAGTTGGCAAAAATTAGAATACTAGATTGCTAAGCATATTCTATAATGTACTGTGCCAAAATTCTAATGTGCACAGGCAAAAAGGAGCATGGTTATGGGCGTTTCATGGGTATTCCAAAATTTACGAATGTTGTTATAAAATATGGGCCAGTGCACGTAAATCTACGTGCAGAGATTTGCACCAACTTTTCATTGATGTAAACGGATGCACATAGATTCAGTCACATTAAGTACGCCTAAGTGTATTCTAAATACTGCACATGCAGTATAGAATCAGGACCTTTATGTGTGACACACGCATTGGGCCCCCAACTCCAGCTCACATGGAAAGCCTCCTCCTATCGCGTATTGAGAGGAGGTGACTTTGGCTTGCATCTGGTCTGGCAGCAGTGATCCCCCTACTTGCTGCTTCCTGTAGTTTAAAATGGTGGCCATGAACACTCACACGACTACCACAAGAGATTGCAGCCACAATTCTAAACTGTGTTGCTGGTGTGGGCAGCAGCAGTGGCTGGGGATTGCTGCTGCTCAACACGTTGCAGCTCAGCAATGGCTAGGAAGGTGGGAAGGGGATATCGGAGGGACACGCTTGACATGAGGAGGGTAGAAGGAGAGATTGGGGGACATGCTGTGCATGGAGAAAGGTGGGGAGATTAGAAGGACACACTAGAGAAGGAGGAAGGTGGGAAAGGGAGATCAGGGTGACATTCTGGATACAGAGGAAGGTGGGGGGGAGAGAATGGGTAGAAGGAAGGTAGGAATGGAGATTGGGGAAACATGCTGGATATGGTGGAAGGGAACTTTTAAGACATGCTGGGCACAGAGGAATGGGGAGGGGACACTGGGCAAATTCTGGGTATAGAGGGTGGAAATAGAGATTGTGGGATGTGCTGGGCATGGAGGAGGAATGTGGGAGGGGAAATGGGGGGCTCAAGCTGGCCATGGAGGAGGAGGATGGAAAGGGAGATTAGAGTGACATGCTGGGCACAGAGGAGTGAAGGTGAAGGATAGACTAGGTGGTGGTGCTGGAGAGGAGGGAAGGTGGAAAGAGAGGTGGGGGAGATGCTGGATAGGAAGGAAGGTACAACTGGAGACCAAGAGATGCTGGACAGGAGGGAAGGAGGAAGGGAAAACCAGGTAGAGATGCTAGCCTAGAAGGAAGAGAAGATAGGAGAGATGTCTGGCATTGATGGAAAGGAAAGAGAAGAGAAGAGAAGAGAAGAGAGGGGAAATGCTAGAAATGGGTGGGGAAAAGAGATGGACAGGTAGATAGAAGCAGTAAAAAGAGGAAGCTGGAAGACTGGATGATGAGAAAGAGGGATAAAATTTGAGAGGCAAAAAAATGTATTGGAGGAAGCTGAACATGAAAAAAAATCAATGTCTGAGTGGAAGAAATTAAGGAGGAGAGGGAAACATAGCAAATGAATGGGAGGCCCTGGACAGCGATCTAAGAGATAAGAAGGAGCAGAGACTGAGACCACTATGCTTAAAAAAATAAAATTGCCAGGAATAAAAGTAGAAAAATAATTTTATTTTCCATTTATTGATTGCAATGTGTCAGTTTGAAGATTTGACATCTGTTATCTTTATATTTTGCACAGTATATAAGGAAATGCAACATTTTCTATTTCTCTGGTGTTGTGCTGCATGTAGAGTCTGGCTTCTTGAGCTTTCAAACTAATTGTTGTTTACATATTTCTACTCTTAGGGGCCCTTTTACTAAAGCTTAGTATGCACTAAGCGGAATTAGCATGCGCTAAGTGCCCTATGGCCCATAGGTATAAAATAGGACGTGCATCATTTAGCGCTGCTAATTCCGTTAGCACTCGCTAAGCTTTAGTGAAAGGGCCCCTTAGTTTGTGGTCACTTATCCTGTATTTGTGTTTGCAGGTGTGACCAAGGCCAGACATTCTGTTAGTGTTAATTGGTTTTTGGGACCTGTAGTAGTCATCCTGCTTGTTCAATTTTCCCAATAAGTGTATTGATGCTCTGGGTTCACTGCAATATTTCCAATCCTGTCTTTTCCTAGGAAGGTCCTTGTTGGTGCTGTTATGGAATGATAGATTTGTGTCATACAGGTCCCGAGTTACTTTTGTAGGGTTTTGTATAAATTCATAATATGCCTGCTACTGGAGAGAGGTTATGTTGTTGTGTTCCTTGGATTAATGTTTGTTTTTCTCTTCTTCTCATTGATGTAGATTTTGTGATGTTTGTTTGTCAATCTCTTTTTAAGCACTGTGTAGTAAATTTTCAAATTTAAAAAACCCAAGTATTGATTAGAATATGTCAGTTTTAAGAATGTACATGTGCTTGTGATTAAATTACAGTCGGTTAAATATATTTTCTTTGAACCGGCTCATTTAATGACCTTGGACTCTAAACAGGTTCCTATCCCCTCCTGTAACTTCTACTCTGTAAGTTTGTAATAGCTTGGAGTTGATCTTCCACTATTTTCTTTTAATTTTATTTCTTTGAATTGTGCCTTGCCTCTTTTCACTATTGAGCTTATTTTCGAAAGAGATCGCCGGCCATCTGCCGACACAAATCGGGAGATGGCCGGCGATCTCTTGATCCCGGCCAAATCGGTATAATCGAAAGCCGAATTTGGCCGGCGCCAACTGCTTTTTCGTCGCGGAGCTGGCCAACCTTCAAAGGGAGGGTACAGAAGGCGGGACGGGGCAGAATGGGGGTGGGGGCGTGGTTATGAGATGGCCGACTTCACCCTATAATGGAAAAAAGATGGCCGGCTCGGACGAGCATTTCGCGGGCTGGACTTGGTCCATTTATTTTTAGGTCCAAGTCACCAAAAAGTGCCCCAATTGACCAGATGACCACTGGAGGGAATCGGGGATCACCTCCCCTTACTCCCTCAGTGATCACCAACCCCCTCTCACCCAAAAAAAATTAACATCAAACATTTTTTTGCCAGCCTGTATGCCAGCCTAAAATGTCATACCCAGCTCCCTGACAGCAGGGAGTGCTCCAGGTCCCTGGAGCACTATTTAGTGGGTGCAGTGCACTTCAGGCATATGGGCCCAGGCCCATCCCCCCCTACCTGTTACACTTGTGGAGGTTAATGTTGAGCCCTCAAAAAAAACCCAAAACCCACTGTACCCATATGTAGGTGCCCCCCTTCACCCCTTAGGGCTATGGTAATGGCGTACAGTTGTGGGGAATGGGTTTTGGGGGGATTTGGGGGACTTAGTACCCAAGGTAAGGGAGCTATGCACCTGGGACCAATTTTTTTATTTTTTATTTTTAGAAGTGCCCCCTAGGGTGCCCGGTTGGTGTCCTGGCATGTCAGGGGGGCCAGTGCAATACAAATGCTGGCTCCTCCCATGACCAAATGAGTTGGATTTCGCCGGGTTTGAGATGGCCGGGCCCGGTTTCCATTATGGCTAAAAAATGGAGCCGGCCATCTCTTCTCAACCCGGCGATCGATTTAGCCGGCCCCAACCGCATTTTGAAAATACGTTTGGCTCCGCCCCTTGCGGAGTCGACACCAAAGATGGCCGGTCATCTATTTGGCCGCCGCCGTTCGATTATGCCACTCCTTGTGGACTTGAGATACAATTATTACTTAAGTTGAATGTATAACTAATTATAATTGTTTCTTTGGATTAAATAAAGGGGATTGTTGTACTGTATTGTTTTTTTTCCTTTCTTTGTTTATGAAACCGTTTATTGATTATGTGATATTGTTCTTTCTGTTCAAGAGTTTTCTTGTAAAATGTACTGAAACGTCCTTAAAATAAAATAATAAAATAAAGAATTTACATGTGGTAGAGGTGGTTTGAGACTTGGTAGGGACCCGCGAGAGAAATCTCACTCTTTGACATTCGATCTCCAGCACTCCAGTAGTAAATCTCAAGCACACTGGAATGGGCCACCCTTGGTGTCACTGCTTAAGTCTTGTGACGTTATTCCGTCTCCTTGGCTAACTGCAATGTGCAGGCCACACTGATTCTCCACCCAGTTCCTGCCCCCTAACATGGCATGCAGTTAACAAGTGAACTAGCAGATGCATCATGCTAATGCAGTAACACTGTGCTCCTGCGCTGAGTGCATTAATTCACATTAAGTATGAAACCCACTTTAGTAAAAGGAAATCCTTCTGTCCACTTGAGTAGTAGGACTCAAGCTTCAGAATGGACTGTAGGAAGTAGTTCAGCAGGGAGAGAGAGTCAGCAGCTCAACAGCATAGGGATACATCAGGATTTCCTCCTTTCAAGCCTGTGCGTTTATATTTCCAAATGAAGCATGCAGGGAACTTGGAGCATCTACGGGTAAAGTGAGTGTGCACTCTCGCGCTATCATCATGTTGACAATTTGCTGAATTCCACAACATGCACTCCTAGGGCCAGAACCGGGTGGAAGGAGCCAGGAAAAGTGAAACCAATCAAGCCCCAATGCCTGACTTTACACTGGAAGTATAAGAGTATGAATGAAGGTGGAAAGATAACCAGACATTGGAGAGGAGGGAGAGGAAAGGTGTGCACAGCTGGGGAGGGTCACAGAAGCAGCAGAAAGAGGATGAGGCAAGGGAAGTTAGAGGGATCAGGGACCTGAGACACATGCTTCCCAGGCTGGTCTGAGCAGGTTATCTTCCATAGGACAAGAAAAGAGACTATAGCAAGACACAATATATTAGTATATACTTTATTAATATTTCCATAACTATATCTAGTTATCTGTTGACTTCCTTATGCAGAAGTTATTTTTCTGCCATAGACAGTAAGAGTGAATATCCATATCATATCCATATAGAAAAGAACAACAGAAATTATAAAAAGGGATGAACAACTCCCTTATGAAAAAGGCTGAATAGATTGGGGCTCTTTAGCTTCAAAAGGAGAAGACTCAGAGGGAATACAGTAAAGGTTTACAAAATCATGAGTAAACAACTCCCTCCCCCAACTCTACTACAACTCCCCCTTCATTATCTCCTCAGACCCTTGCTGAATTCTTTCACAACAAGGTTCAAAAGATAAACCTTGCTTTCTCTACCTCACCACCTCTCCCTCCACTAGTCCGTTCCCCTCTCACTCCTTCCCCTCATTCCCTTTCCTCCTTTCCTGAAGTTACTATTGAGGAAACTACACTTCTCCTTTCTCTCCTTAAGAAGCCTTCACTTGACCCTACTTGTCCCTCTAATTACCGACTCATCTCCCTCCTTCCTTTTCTCTCCAAATTACTTGAGCGTGCTGTTCACCGCTGCTGCCTTGATTTTTCTCTCCTCACATGCTATTCTTGACCCACTACAATCTGGTTTTCGCCCTCTCCACTCAACCGAAACTGCGCTTACTAAAGTCTCCAATGACCTATTACTGGCTAAATCCAGAGGTCAATATTCCATCCTCATTCTTCTTGATCTTTCCGCTGCTTTTGACACTGTCGATCACAGCATACATCTCGATACCCTGTGCTCACTTGGATTCCAGGGCTCTGTCCTTTCCTGGTTCTCTTCCTACCTCTCCCTCCACACCTTTAGTGTTCACTCTGGTGGATCCTCTTCTACTTCTATCCCTCTGCCTGTCGGCGTACCTCAGGGTTCTGTTCTTGGTACCCTCCTCTTTTCTATCTACACTTCTTCCCTTGGTTCATGGCTTTTCCTACCATCTCTATGCTGATGACTCCCAAATCTACCTTTCTACCCCTGATATCTCACCTTGCATCCAAACCAAAGTTTCAGCGTGCATGTCTGACATTGCTGTCTGGATGTCTCAACGCCACCTGAAATTAAATATGACCAAAACCGAGCTTCTCATTTTCCCCCCCAAACCCACCTCCCCGCTCCCCCCGTTTTCTATTTCTGTTGATGGCTCTCTCATTCTCCCTGTCTCCTCAGCTCGAAACCTTGGGGTCATCTTTGACTCTTCTCTCTCCTTCTCTGCTCATATCCAGCAGATTGCCAAGACCTGTCGTTTCTTTCTTTACAACATCCGTAAAATCCGCCCCTTTCTTTCTGAGCACTCTACCAAAACCCTCATCCAAACCCTTGTCACCTCTCATTTAGACTACTGCAATCTGCTTCTTGCTGGCCTCCCACTTAGTCACCTCTCCCCCCTCCAGTCGGTTCAAAACTCTGCTGCCCGTCTCGTCTTCCGCCAGGGTCGCTTTACTCATACTACCCCTCTCCTCAAGACCCTTCACTGGCTCCCTATCTGTTTTTGCATCCTGTTCAAACTTCTTCTACTAACCTATAAATGTACCCACTCTGCTGCTCCCCAGTATCTCTCCACACTCGTCCTTCCCTACACCCCTTCCCGTGCACTCCGCTCCATGGATAAATCCTTCTTATCTGTTCCCTTCTCCACTACTGCCAACTCCAGACTTCGCGCCTTCTGTCTTGCTGCACCCTACGCCTGGAATAAACTTCCCTACGTCTTGCCCCATCCTTGGCCACCTTTAAATCTAGACTGAAAGCCCACCTCTTTAACATTGCTTTTGACTCGTAACCACTTGTAACCACTCTCCTCCACCTACCCTCCTCTCTTCCTTCCCGTTCACATTAATTGATTTGATTTGATTACTTTATTTATTTATTTATTTTTTTTGTCTATTAGATTGTAAGCTCTTTGAGCAGGGACTGTCTTTCTTCTATGTTTGTGCAGCGCTGCGTACGCCTTGTAGCGCTATAGAAATGCTAAATAGTAGTAGTAGTAGTAGTAGGGTGAAAGAAATACACAGATAAATTAACAGAGAACTTACTTTGAAGTTTGCCAAAGGTGCAAAACACCTACAGACACTTACACCTGCTTTTTCTGTGGACACTTGTCTAATACTCAATAATCTGTATTGATCTGAAATATAACCACCCAACCTCCCATCATAATAAGTCCGCAGGGAACGCCTCTTCTTCATGCAATTAACAGAAACGATGTACAACATTAGCTGATCTGAACCTCACTGTTGGAGGGTAAATCTCAGGCAAATGATTGACGTGGTTTTCAAAATTGAATCTCAGTAGTTTCAGGTTCTTTTCCTTCAAGTTCCTGTGCACTCAAGGAACACAATTCTATAAAGGGAGTGAAAAGGCACCAAAAAATCTAAGCGCTAAGAAAATTAGCACACCAAATTTGTTTTAGAATAATAACTTAAGTCAGCAGTGTTTTGGAGCGTGCACTCACGCTATGTCAATATCGATATTAAATGCACATGCCTAAGTGAGGTATTGTGCGCACTCTATGCCCCTCCCACATCAACACCCCTTTGCAGATATGTGTGTTGTAATATATGGTAACATCTATTAAATGTTTTTTTCTGGGGCTCAGGGGAGGCTGTTCCAAGGTTTTGGTGGATGCTGCTGGCTGGAAAAGGTTTAAAGTTAGTTTGGGAATATTTTTATGGAGTTAGCTGAAGAAAGTGTGAGATGTTTCTTAAATATGGTTTTATTTTTCAAGAAATAAACCATGATTAAGTGGGGATTGCACTATAAAATATTTCTTGCTGATTTGGGTAGAAGTCAGGTTAAAATTGACTTTGAAATTCTCTGTATATGAAGTTTTGCATTTACTTCTATGGGGGAAGGGAGTTAGAGAAGCCAAGATTCTAAACCAAACAGAAAAAAACCCAGTCTTTAGCTGACAAGCTGATTGGTTGAGTGATGTCAGATGTTCCTCTAGGGGGGGGTGAGTTGCCAGGGAGACTACTGAGCAGTGTTGTCAGGTGGGCGGTTTTACCGCCCAATTGGGCGGTTTTCCGCGACCCGCCGCGGGAAATTTTGCCCGCGGCGGGTTGCGGTTTTTTGGGCTGCTTTTTGGTCTTTTGGGCTGTTTTTTGGGCGTTTTTTTCGGCCGCGGGGAGCGGGGTTAGTGATGTTTTGGGCGGGGTTAGTGACGTTTTGGGCGGGGCCGATGACGAGGGAGGCGGGGCTGATTACGGGGAGGCGGGGCCGATAACGGGGGAGGCGGGGCTGGTGACAGCGGGGGCGGGGTTGATGACAGTGGGGCGGGGGTGATGACGGCGGGGGCGGGGGTGATGACGCGGGGGTGGGGGTGTCAGGGGCGGGGTTTGAGTTTGGGTGGGTTTTGGGCTGGATTTAGGCTGGTTTGGGTGGGGAAAAAATTTTCCACCTGGCAACCCTGCTGCTGAGCAAATAGAGCAAGGGAAGCCTGGGTGGGAAAGAAAGAAACATATGCAGTGTGTCTGTGAAATTGAGGTTTAGGGAGAAGAGATTGGTGAATTATCCTCTGAAGGGTTCCAGCTGAGCTCCAACGCAAGAAAGACCTCACCTAAATAAATTCAACCACAGCTAAGTGACATTTGCAAAGGGTGTTGGAGGAGATATAAGTTTTTTTTTGTTTACAACATTTTAAGGGAAAACTAAAGAACAGAACAACATCAAATATATAAAAAATCCATTTTTCTTGACTTGCCTAAGTGTTCTGGGTTCAAGTGAGATCCTTGCAGAAACATCCATAATACCTATAAAGACTCAAATTCTGACATCAATAGCAAGGAAAGAGTATTAAAACAAATATCTGATTTTGATAAAAAGACAATTTAAATATTTATCTGAAAAGGTTCTTTTCTGCCTTTTTAGGTGACTTTGTAGAAAGAAACAGACAAAGTTAAGGGTATACCTGTAGTTCTACATTTGAATGTTGAATATTTTATTGCAGTTCTATTAAGCCACACACTAATTGTAAATTTGAGTTTATTTGAATGAAAATTTGCTTGCATTTGTATTCAATAAAGAAAAAGATAATTTGTAAATCTGAAGGTGCGGTTCTTCCAGTTCAGGAACAAATCCTAAATTTAGCTTCTTTTCCTCCTTTATTCTTTGAGAGTAAAGGATGAGGTTAGTTTATTTGTTCCACTCCCTCAGCTGTGAGTGTGTGTTCCCTGGATATTTGCCATGATTACAAACATCAGGTATCTGGGAGCACATCACTACAGTCCAGCAGAGAGGGGTGGTAACAGTGTACCTGCTGTTTCACTTCTCCATCGACCATGTTGGCATATACAATAACTGCCTACTCACTTTGGCTCTACCTCTGTCTTTAGTGGCAGAGTGGAGTGGAAGAGTAGCCTAGTGGTTAGTGCAGTGGCCTTTGATCCTGGGGAACTGAGTTCAATTCCCACTGCAGCTCCCTGTAACTCTGGGCAAGTCACCTAACCCTCCATTGCTCCTGGTATAAAATAAGTATCTGCATATATGTAAACCACTTTGAATGTAGTTGCAAAAAAACTCAGAAAGACAGTATATCAAGTCCCATTTTCCTTTATTATTTTGTCATGTCTGTTCCACTCTCAGCTTTTTCTATGTCACCCACCCTCATTCTTTTTTAGCTTCATTAACTGTAGTCTGCTTGTGCTTCTCCCTCTACCCACTCTCAATGGTTCCCTCTTACTCTCCAGTATCTCTGGCTACTGGTGTCTTTGTCTGGGATTCTCTGAGCTGTCTCCAGATATGTCTCTCCCTGTGTAAATCCTTTCATTCCTTTATCACTCTTCTTTATCCACTGTCAGTGCCATGTATCTCTCTCCTTCTGTCTCTTATAGAACAGGGGCGTAGCCAGACCTTGAATTGGGATGGGGCCAGAGCTCAAGGTGAGGGGGAACATTTTGGTCCGCCTCCTTGCCACCCTACATCCACTGCCACGGCTGCACATACCTTGGCTGGCAGGGGTCCCCAACCCCCACCAACTGTAGTGCTTTTTCCAGCACTGATCTCCGGTGCCTCCACATTTCCTGCCCTGCTCTCTCTTTCCCTCATTTCTTGTCTGGCATGGTCATTTTAATTAAATTGAGCATGCACGCATGCTCTGTTTCACTAAAACGAGCATGCCGGATGTAAGGGGAAGAGAGAGCAGGAAATGCGGAGGCACCGGAGAACAGCGCTGGAAAAAAACGCTTCAGCTGGTGGGGGTTGGGGACCCCCGCCAGCCAAACCAGGAGGCACAGATCCAGTTTGGGAGGGACCCAGGCCACCGTGGCCTCCCATAGCTATGCCACTGTTACAGAACTCTATCCTCTCCTGTATCTTTACCTCATCTCCTTATCCTTCATAGTAACATAGTAGATGATGGTAGATAAAGACCTGTATGGTTCATCATAAGTACATATGGCCATACCGGGACAGACCAAAGGTCTATCAAGCCCAGCATCCTGTTTCCAACAGTGGCCAATCCAGGTCACAAATACCTGGCAAGAACCCAGAAAAGTACAAAACATTTTATGCTGCTTATCCCAGAAATAAGCCATGGAGTTTCACCAAGTCAATTTTAATAATTGTCTATGGACTTTTCCTTTTGGAAGCCATCCAAACCTTTTTTAAACCCCACTAAGCTAACTGCCTTTACCATATTCTCTGGCAACGAATTCCAGAGTTTAATTACACATTGAGTGAAGAAACATTTTCTCTGATTCCTTTTAAATTTACTACTTTGTAGTTCATCGAATGCCCCCTAGTCCTAGTATTTTTGGAAAGAGTAAACAGATGCTTCACGTCTACCCTTTCCACTCCACTCATTATTTTATAGACCTCTATCAAAACTCCCCTCAGCCATCTTTTCTCCAAGTTGAAGAGCCCTAGCCGCTTTAGACTTTCCCCATAGAGAAGTTGTTCCATCCCCTTTATCATTTTCGTCACCCTTCTCTGTACCTTTTCTATTTCCACTATATCTTTTTTGAGATGCAGCAACCAGAATTGAACACAATATTTGAGGTGCGGTCACACAATGGAGCAATACAAAGACATTATATTGTCCTCATTTTTGTTTTCCATTCTTTTCCTAATAATACCTAACATTCTATTTACTTTCTTAGCCGCCGCAGCACACTGAGCAGAAGGTTTCAACGTATCATCAACAACGACACCTAGATCCCTTTCTTGATCGGTGACTCCTAACGTGGAACCTTGCATTACGTAGCTATAATTCAGGTTCCTCTTTCCCACATGCATCACTTTGCATTTGCTCACATTAAACGCTATCTGCCATTTAGACGCCCAGTCTCGTAAGGTCCTCTTGTAATTTTTCACAATCCTCTTGTGATTTAACAACTTTGAATAACTTTGTGTCAGCACTAGTTACTCCCATCTCTAGGTCATTTATAGATAGGGTAAAAGGCAGCAGTCCCAGCAGAGACCCCGGGGGAACCCCACTAACTACACTTCTCCATTGAGAATACTGACCATTTAACCCTACTCTCTGTTTTCTATCTTTTAACCAGTTTTTAATCCACAATAGGACACTACCTCCTATCCCATGACAATCTACATTTCCTCTGGAGTCTTTCATGATGTACTTTGTCAAACGCCTTTTGAAAATCCAGATACACAATATCAACCAGCTCCCCTTTATTCACATGTTTGTTCACCCCTTCAAAGAAATGTAATAGATTGGTGAGGCAAGATTTTCCTTCACTAAATCTATGTTTGCTTTGTCTCATTAATCTATGCTTTTGAATGTGCTCTGTAATTTTGTTCTTTATAATAGTCTCTAGCATTTTGCCTGGCACCAACATCAGGCTCACTGATCTATAATTTCCCAGATCTCCTCTGGAACCTTTTTTTAAATATCGGCGTTACATTGGCCACCCTCCAATCTTCCGGTACCATGCTCTATTTTAAAAATAAATTACATATTACTAACAATAGTTCTACAAGTTCATATTTCAATTTTATCAGTACTCTGGGATGGATACCATCCAGTCCAGGAGATTTGCTACTCTTCAATATGTCAGATTGCCCCATTACATCTTCTAGGTTTATATAGATTTCATTGTTTCTCCAACTCAACAGCATGAATACCATTTCTGGCACCGATATCTTTCCCAAATCTTCCTCGGTGAAGACCGAAGCAAAGAATTTATAATGTATTCAATTTCCCTGCTATGACCTTGTCCTCCCTGATTGCCCCTTTTACCCCTCAGATATCTAGCGGTCCAACAGATTCATTTGCTGGCTTCCTGCTTTTAATATACCTAAAAAAAAAATTTATTATGTGTTTTGCCTCCAGCCCAATCTTTTTTTCAAAGTCCCTTTTTGCTTTCCTTATCAATGCTTTGCATTTGACTTGACATTCCTTATGTTGTTTCTTACTATTTTCAGTCGGTTCCTTCTTCCATTTTTTGAAGGATTTCCTTTTAGTTCTAATAGCTTCCTTCACTTCACTTTTTAACCATGCTAGCTATCGTTTGGTCTTCCTCCCTGCTTTTTTAATGCATGGAATATATTTTGCCTGGGCTTCCAGGATGGTATTTTTGAACCACATCCATGCCCGAAGTAAATTTTTGACCCTCGCAGCTGCTCCTCCAAGGTTTCTTTTTTCACCATTCTTCTCATTTTATCATAATCTCATTTTTGAAAGTTAAATGCTAACATATTGGATATAGGAAGGGTTCTTGTGGGGAATCAGGAATTTAAAATAGCATTATTTGTGGATGATGTTCTCTTGTCTCTTATGCCTCCCTTGATTTCTCTTCCTAATTTAATGAAAGATATTGAGGCCTGTTCGGCTATCTCTGCATATAGTTTAAATGCTACCAAGCCTGTGGGTTTGGAAGTTGGGCTGAGTCCTCATTTGCTGGACGCGATTCAGTCTTCTTTCCCTTTTAAATGGACTTCTAAAGAGATCCATTATTTGGGGGTTCAGCTTACGCGTAATGATCAGAATTTCTTTGGGGCTAACTATCCTGCTCTTCAGTGGGTGTTGATCCGGGATTTGGAGTGTTGGGTGTCCATGGAGCTTTCCTGGTTTGGAAGGATTGCAGCTATGAAAATGAGCATTCTTCCTCGTTCGTTGTATTTGTTTCAGGTGCTCTCGATTCGTCTCCCTAGGCCTTTTATTTCAAGTCTCCAAGATCGCCTCATTCGCTTTGTGTGCCATAATAAACATCCTCTGCTA
This sequence comes from Microcaecilia unicolor, assembly GCF_901765095.1. NCBI lineage: Eukaryota > Metazoa > Chordata > Amphibia > Gymnophiona > Siphonopidae > Microcaecilia > Microcaecilia unicolor. The sequence goes on along the minus strand of NC_044033.1, from coordinate 226,861,108 downwards.
TGGGTGTTTTTATATAAATGTAAGCAGAATGGGAGTTTTGGTGTTCCCAATATGTTTTGCTATTATTGTGCTGCTCAGGCTTGTCCTGTGATTGAATAGTTTCGTGCTCCTAAGCATAAGCTGTAGATTCATCTTGAACAGCATTTGGTGGGCAATCATTTACCTGGGGGTTTATGCCCCTCTATCTCTGCTACTTTGTATTACTGGGACTCTTTATTTACAGCTTCTTATTCTCCCTTGTCCTGTTATACCCCAATTGCCCACAATCTCCTGTTTCCTCCGTGGATGGGAGTGAGTACTTTTGCCCGTTGGGCTCAGCAGGGGTTGGCTACTTGGGATCAGCTGTTTGATGAGGAGGAATTTGTTTCTTTTGACACTCTTTCAGCAGATTATCAGGTCTAGCCTTCTGACAGTTATGCTCATGTTCAACTGAAACATTTTTTGAATACTCCTTTGCTTAGATCTTGTATTTTACGAGAGGAGTCTTATTTTGAGGTCTTGTGTGAGGACTCTAAGAGCACTCGTGAACTTATTACTTGTCTTGATGCTTTTTTGGCAAATGAATTAAGTTGTACGTTCTTCACTGGGTGAATTGGGAGCTGAAATTGGGTGTCACAATTTCTGCTGACGATTGGTTTATTTTGGAGAAGGCCCTGTTGAAATCTTCCTTGGCAGTTTCTATTAAAGAAAATGTGATTAAAGGTTTTTACCATTGGTATCTTACCCCTGCGAAGCTGCACCATATTTTTCCAGGTGCTTCTCCCCATTGTTGGAGGGGCTGTGTAGTGTTGGGCACTATGGGTCACATTTAGTGGTCCTGTTCCAAGGCCTAAGCTTACTGGATGGCGGTGCAGTCTCACCTCCAGGTGTGGCTTGGTCACCCGGTGCAATGGCATCCAGCTGTCTTTTTGTTGGGTAAGAAATCTGTAGGCCTTACTTGTAATTTCTGTTGGTTCGTCATGTTCTTCATGTGCTCTTCCACTGCTATTTCTGGGATAAGCAGTATAGAATGTTTTGTACTTTTTCGGGATCTTGCCATGTATTTGTGACCTGGATTGGCAACTGTTGGAAACAGGATGCTGGGCTTGATGGACCTTTGGTCTGTCCCAGTGTGGCAATACTTATGTACTTATGAGAAACTGGAAGCGGCATACTGTTCCTTCTTTGGTACAACGGATTACTCGAATGTGGTATAACTGTGACATGGAGCGTTTGACTGCATTGAAGAGGAAGACCTTTCCTAAATGGGAGGTCATTTGGGCTCCTTTTTTGACTGCTTGTTCTGTTTAGGGGGGAGAGAGGTTGTATTTTGCTACTGAGTTTGTTATTTGGGAAGAGGGGAGGTCAGTTTTTGATTTCATTTGCTGATTTGGGGAGGGGGGGTGATGGGACTTTTTTCCCTGTAAAACTCTTGTTAAATTATGGAAGCTTGACATTTACTCTTTTTAGGCGCTCCAGGAGTTGGTCTGTTGTTTAAATTGTATTGTCATTTTCTTGTTGCTTGTATTTCAATAAACTGCTTCTACAAATTAAAAAAAAAAAAAGATACGAATAGGTCTATGCAGTAGTAACAGAGCCCAGTTTCCAGAATGTGCCTGCAATTCCCTGCATGAGCCTAAGAGGGTCCAGGAAAAACCACTTATGTCTGACTCCATTTGGTCCCTGAAATCTCTTACAAATGTGGAGCATATTGGGCACAACACAAAAAGTTATATTCTGGTGTAATCAGACAGGAGAATATGTAGAACACTCATTTTTGTTTTTAAAAAAACCTCTATCATGATCTTAGTTAACCTGCTGACATCTCTCCAGTATTTGCTGTGGACCAGAAGAAAAAAATAAATAGTTATTAGGTGACATAATTGCATCTCATATTCATGAACTACCTGGATCCTCCCTTCCACAATACCTCTTTCATGATCCTGATAGACTGCACAGAAAATGTGATATCGATTGGAAGCTATTTCAAATATTTATTAGGTTGCCTAATTTCCCATGTGTATTAGGTATATGTGGAATCATTAAAAGTACCCCTGTCAGAATCCTTGACGTGTCCTATGGGATGAATCAGATGGAAAACCAAAATGTTATTAGATGCCGTAACTGCACATGTATGTGGAATAAATGGATCCTCAAAAACTACCTCTTTCATGATCCTTTTGGAGTTAAAAAGACATAAAACAAATTACTTTCCATTGTTGCTGTATAATCAGTAGGATATAAATGTAATAATCTTTCTCTTTTTCCCCTCCAGGATGCGAAGGCCACCCTGAGCAGGTACAGCTCTGTTCTGAGTTCTCTCATTGTATAAGAAATAGCAGCCCTGTAAAGTCACTGTGGGGTTTTTATCTCTCCAGTGACTGATGGGTGATAGGACAGAGATGTGCTGGGTGTAGCACACTCCAGGGCTTTCTCCTATTTACTTCATCCTGTTATCACTATGCTCCATAATATTACAAATATAAAAACTTGTGGGATACATACGTAAAATAATCTAAATTATTACTAGCATGAAATTAATTCAGCATGGTTTGAGAATTTGTTCTCTTTTCTTTTTCTCTGGGATAGTCCAAATTGCAGACCTGTAAGGTAACAGCAGTATCTCTCCTTCTTTACACCTTTGTCTGTCCCATCTCTGTCCCTGAGGAGTCTGAGAAATAATCTCAGTCATTTTCTTATTCTCAGGTGTCAGACAGTGAAGTTTCCAAGACCAGAGGCTGTGTGTACTGAAATAAAACTTTAAATGTACCCTCGGCAGTATTTTATCATGAAGAAAATATTCAGAAGACACTATGGTAATGAATCATTCATAGGGCTGTAATCATTAGCAAAGAATTAAGTACAGTACTGATACATAATCCATCACTACTGATAAAGAAATTACTTTTGAATTGGGTAAGATGTTATCCGTTATATTTTTTCACATTTAAAAATCCTTTATAAGAGGAATATCTATTCTGGAATCTTTACAAATATACAACAGATAATTGCATTTTATGTGTTTCTCTGTTGTGAGTGTGTTTTAATGTGGCTGACAGGGGGTAGGATAAGTCTAAAGAAATTGTTTACAATAGTTTTTTTTTCCAGGGGGATGCTTTATATTCTGGAAATGTGTCTATGACCTCCCTCCCTCCCTCCTGGTGCTTTCCAAATCTTTATGTTTCTATCCATTCTATTTTGTTCTTTATTTACCACATAGCCAACCTCTGCTTGTCCTTTTCCATCAAGCCAGCTCAGCATCCATTCTGTCCTTCCCCACTGTACCAGTACAGTTTCCTATATGTTTTTTTCCCCTATTACTATCTCAGTCTTTTCCTCCCCCAACCAATTAGATCCCCTGGTACTGAGAGGAGTGTGGTGCCTCTTAATCACTTAATGGTGCTGACTTGCCTCTTCAGCACCAGTTATTCCACTCCTGCAGGATGAACCACATAGCATTAATGTATCCCATGAGAGGAGTGAGATATCTGTGGGGTGCCATGGAGTTCACACAGCAGAAATTAAACAATGGGCTCGGGTGTTTAAGAAGGGATACTTTCTTATTACTCCTCATAGGGAAGGAGAAAATAACAAATTACTGGGAGAGTGAGGTACCAGGGAATGAACTGGAAACAGAAGAACTGTGATAGGGCCTCCTGAGATCAGGGGAAGAGCAAGTATCAAGCAGACCGAGGAGCAGGGATAATGCAGACTGGGGACAAAAGTGAGTAAGGGTGCTCTGAATGAAGAAGAGGAGGGAACTAGCTGGGTGAAAGGAAGGTGCAGACATTTAGCCAATGAAAGAGGGTGGATTGAGTCAGTACTGGAAAGGAAGGGGTGGGATGGTGAGTGGGCAGACATGGAGCTCCCTGGGGGACAGAAGGAACAGAAACTGAACCAGCTGAATGGATGGAGTAAGTGGTACAATTTCTACCTGATCCAAGTGAACATTAAAATAATAATCCAGTCCATGTTTTCCCTTATTGCATCTCTGGACTTAATGAGGGTAATTTTATAACTGGGTGTCTAGTTAAGGCAGTCCAAACAATGTGTATTTAAACCTATTATATAAAATCAATAAGCATCTAGTTATCTTTATAAAATGTAGCTAGCAGGGATTGTGCCTTAAAAGGAGGTGTAGACATTTACACCTGCTCTATAGCACATAAAGTATGTAAGCATGCATGTCAACTAAAGTATTTTGTAATTTAAGGTGTGATCTCTGAGCTTCATCTATGCTCTGACACCTGTGATCTCACACCTGACTGTGCGTACCAGGAATTATGTAAATTCCTGCCAAAGCGCATAGTTTTCGCCAGTCAGAATTTTGTGAGTCAATTTTTATGTGAAAATTACGTTATTCATTTCAACTCTCCCCCTTCCCCCCCCCCCCCCCCCCCCCCCCCGGAGACGTAATGAGCCAAAGCGATGACCCTATGAAGACTAATTAGTGCAGTCCTAATCCTCTCTCACTGGAAGCAGGACAACAGAACTTTAGAGCAGAACATGTGTCCTCCTTGTTGGGTTTCAGTTTGAAGTTCCTCCCTTATGAGACTTATGAGGTCCTGTACAACTCTGGTGCTTTGAGGTTCAGACTTCAGCTTGAAGTTGGCAGAGGTCAGAGGAGGCATTTGCAGAAAAGAAATGCCTGCTCTCCTGCAGAGAAGAGAAAGGGATCAGTCTGGGGGAGGGGGAGAGCATTGGGTAGGGGTCTCCCTTTACTAGTACAGACTGACACCGCTCCCACACAGCACCAAGTAGGACTGGATGATAGGCTCAGTTGCCAGATGACGAAAATGTTCAATAATAGGCTCAGAGTTGCCAGATGACGAAAATGTTTCCAGTCCAAAAGTAGTGCAAAAAGCCCCAAAATAGGCCAATGTTAATATTAATAAGGTTGATATGAATATTAATACGATCATAACCATAATCAGCATCATCGGCAGCATAATCATCAGTATAATATTATTATTAATATTTTCAAACTACCTTCATTTTTCTTTTTCATAAAAAGCAGACTTTAACATTAATTTGTGTAAGCACTTAGCAGTCCACCACGAGTAAAGTCAGAAGCAACACAGTTTATACCTAATTGTGCAACCACCATTAGGATTCACCTTTAATGATTTACAATTTAGAACTAAATACTTCTCTAATTGATGAAACCAATACTTCCTTTCTGTACGTCCATATTCTGTACCCTCATGTTTGAAACTATTATTGAGATCAAATAAAACATGCTACCAACAATAAAGAACAACGTGGATAGAGCAGCTGGGTGAACGGGGAAGACGGCGGTTGCACGTGCAGACTCTGCAGAGTTGAGGGAATGGGAGAAATTAAAACTGGAACATAGCTTGTGCTGCTAGCAGCTACTCATGGCAGGCTCAGGGACCTGATAGGTCTCTCTCGCACAGTCAGTGGATCCTTTGCACAGTCAGTGGATCCTTTGCACAGTCGGTGGATCCCTTGCACAGGCTGCTCTCTCCTGTCTGCTGTCTGTCTCCCACATGCCGCCCTCCAGTCCTCACTGTGACAAACGGTGGATGTGGGGCTATAAGAGGCAGGACTGGCAGGGCCTGCCTTGGGGCAGGTCTCAGGGGCTGTACATAGAAAAGTAGACCCCCAAGCAATCAGTGCGCTCTATGTCCTCTTTCAGACCCCAGCCAGTGCTCCTTGCATCCTCCTCTTGTTCGGCTGTGCTGCTGATGCCTAATCTTCTTGGACTGACCTGACAAGTGTTATAAACAGCTCTCAGATAACCTGAGAACCTATACCAAAATAGGACTCACAAAATCAAATTGGTGAAACAAGTATTAATTTATTGTCAAAAATAAGAATTACACTCTTGCAACAATGAGTGTCTCTGAAAGCGAGAAGGCACACTCAATCTTTAAGGTTTACAGGTTATGTGGAGGGGCATTTTCGAAAGGGACATCCAAGTTGCGATTTGGACGTCCTTGCAAAACGTCCAAATCCAGGGGCATAGGAGCCAACTTTTCAAAATGATTGGGGGTGCTGAAAATTTTTTATTTTTTTACAGGCAGTGCGTGTCCCCCCCCCCCCCCCAAATACCTTAAAATTCTGTCTACTGCAGTGTTCACCTGGGCAGTGGCAGCGCCACTTATAGGCTGCCTGCAACCTGCACCAGGACTTCTTCCCTTAACAGTCCCACCCCTCAGTCCTCCTGTACTCTGCAAATATAAAGAGATGCAAATTTCAAAAACTGACATATTTCAATCACTATACTACAGGTTAACAAATAAAACAAAAAATGGAAAATATGATATCATTTTAGTGGACTAAATACATTTTTCAATTAGCTTTCAAAGGCCAAAACCTCTTTCCTCAGGTCAGGACAGTATACTGCTGTTATGGTATTCTGTTCTGACACAAGAAAGGAGGGTTTGGTCTCCAAACATTTTTTTTTTTTTTGTTACATTTGTACCCCGCACTATCCCACTCATGGCAGGCTCAATGCGGCTGACATGGGGCAATGTTAGTCAAAAACATATTAAAATTATTCCAGTAAACATATCACCTTACTTCAATTTTCTATATTTATTAACACAGCTACCACACTACTTTATCCTAAACTAAAAATAAAATTCATTTCTTCCTACCTTTGTGGTCTGGCTGTTTACTGTTTCTAATTGTGTTGGTCCCAGTCTCTTGTTTCTTCTTTCCTCGATCTTTAACTTTCCCCCCTTTCCATCCAGTGGCTACCCCCCTCTCTCCCCTCTTTCCTTCCAGCATCTGCCCCCTCTCTCCCCCCTTTCCTTCCAGCGTTTGCCCCCTCTCCCCCTTACGAGACTGGGAGACTGGGCGGCTAAATGGCAGATGACGTTTAATGTGAGCAAGTGCAAGGTGATGCATGTGGGAAAAAAGAACCCGAATTATAGCTACGTCATGCAAGGTTCCACGTTAGGAGTTACGGACCAAGAAAGGGATCTGGGTGTCGTCGTCAATAACACGCTGAAACCTTCTGCTCAGTGTGCTGCTGCGGCTAGGAAAGCGAATAGATGTTGGGTATTATTAGGAAAGGTATGGAAACAGGTGTGAGGATGTTATAATGCCGTTGTATCGCTCCATGGTGCGACCGCACCTTGAGTATTGTGTTCAATTCTGGTTGCCACATCTCAAGAAAGAATTGGAAAAGGTGCAGCGAAGGGCGACTAAAATGATAGCGGGGATGGGACGACTTCCCTATGAAGAAAGACTAAGGAGGCTAGGCTTTTCAGCTTGGAGAAGAGACGGCTGAGGGGAGACATGATAGAGGTATATAAAATAATGAGTGGAGTGGAACAGGTGGATGTGAAGCGTCTGTTCAAGCTTTCCAAAAATACTAGGACTAGGGGGCATGCGATTAAACTACAGTGTAGTAAATTTTAAACAAATCGGAGAAAATTTTTCTTCACCCAACGTGTAATTAAACTCTGGAATTCATTGCCGGAAAATGTGGTGACGGTGGTTAGCTTAGCAGAGTTTAAAAAGGGGTTGGACGGTTTCCTAAAGGTCAAGTCCATAAACCGCTACTAAACGGACTTGGAAAAATCCAAAATCCCAGGAATAACATGTATAGAATGTTTGTACGTTTGGGAAGCTTGCCAGGTGCCCTTGGCCTGGATTGGCCGCTGTCGTGGACAAGATGCTGGGCTCGATGGACCCTTGGTCTTTTCCCCAGTATGGCATTACTTATGTACTTATGTAACTTACGAACCTGGCTTCAGTGACGTCAGTCAAAATAGAACGTTGAGGGTGAGTTTTATATATATAGATAGTAGATGACGGCAGAAAAAGACCTGCACGGTCCATCCAGTCTGCCCAACAAGATAACTCATATGTGCTACTTTTTGTGTATACCCTACTTTGATTTGTACCTGTGCTCTTCAGGGCACAGACCGTATAAGTTTGCCCAGCACTATCCCCGCTCCCAACCACCAGCCCGCCTCCCAACCACCGGCTCTGGCACAGACCGTATAAGTCTGCCCAGCCCCGCCTCCCGATTTTGACTAAGCTCCTGAGGATCCATTCTTTCCGCACAGGATTCCTTTATGCTTATCCCATGCATGTTTGAATTCCGTTATCGTTTTCATTTCCACCACCTCCAGCGGGAGGGCATTCCAAGCATCCACTACTCTCTCCGTGAAAAAATACTTCCTGACATTTTTCTTGAATCTGCCCCCCTTCAATCTCATTTCATGTCCTCTCGTTCTACCATCTTCCCATCTCCGGAAAAGGTTCGTTTGCGGATTAATACCTTTCAAGTATTTGAATGTCTGTATCATATCACCCCTGTTTCTCCTTTCCTCCAGAGTATACATGTTTAGTTCAGCAAGTCTCTCCTCATACGTCTTGGAACGCAAATCCCATACCATTCTTGTAGCTTTTCTTTGCACCGCTTCAATTCTTTTTACATCCTTAACAAGATACGGCCTCCAAAACTGAACAGAATACTCCAGGTGGGGCCTCACCAACGACTTATACAGGGGCATCAACACCCTCTTTCTTCTGCTGGTCACATCTCTCTCTATACAGCCTAACAACCTTCTAGCTACGGCCACCGCCTTGTCACACTGTTTCGTCGCCTTCAAATCCTCAGATACTATCACCCCAAGATCCCTCTCTCCGCCCGTACCTATCAGACTCTCCCCGCCTAACACATACGTCTCCCGTGGATTTCTATTCCCTAAGTGCATCACTTTACATTTCTTCACATTGAATTTTAATTGCCAAACCTTAGACCATTCTTCTAGCTTCCTCAGATCCTTTTTCATGTTTTCCACTCCCTCCCAGGTGTCTACTCTGTTACAGATCTTAGTATCATCCACAAATAGGGAAACTTTACCTTCTAACCCTTCGGCAATGTCACTCACAAATATATTGAACAGAATCGGCCCCAGCACCGATCCCTGAGGCACTCCACTACTCACCTTTTCCTCCTCCGAGCGAATTCCATTCACCACCAACTTCTGGCGTCTGTCCGTCAACCAGTTCCTAATCCAGTTCACCACTTCAGGTCCTATCTTCAGCCCATCCAGTTTATTTAACAGCCTCCTGTGGGGAACCGTGTCAAAAGCTTTGCTGAAATCTAAGTAGATAACGTCCATAGCTCGTCCCTGATTCAATTCTCCTGTCACCCAATCAAAGAACTCAATGAGATTCATTTGGCACGATTTCCCTTTGGTAAAACCATGTTGTCTCGGATCTTGCAACTTATTGGCTTCCAGGAAATTCACTATCCTTTCCTTCAGCATGGCTTCCATTACTTTTCCAATAACCGAAGTGAGGCTTACCGGCCTTTAGTTTCCAGCTTCTTCCCTATCACCACTTTTGTGAAGAGGGACCACCTCTGCCGTTCTCCAATCCCTCGGAACCTTTCCGTCTGCAAGGATATATTAAACAAATCTTTAAGAGGACCTGCCAAAACCTCTCTGAGCTCCCTCAATATCCTGGGGTGGATCACATCCGGTCCCATGGCTTTGTCTACCTTTAGCTTTTCAAGTTGTTGATACACACTTTCTTCCGTGAATGGTGCTCTATCCCCTTCATTCTCATTTGTACTATTTCCAGTCCATCGCGGTCCTTCTCCAGGATTTTCTTCTGTGAAAACAGAACAAAAGTATCTATTTAGCAAATTTGCTTTTCTTCATCATTTCTACATAGCGGTTCGCAGTATCTTTTAGTCTCACAATTCCCTTTTTAGTCATTCTCCTTTCACTAATATACCTGAAGAAATTTTTGTCACCCCTCCTTACATTTCTAGCCATTTGTTCTTCCGCTTGCGCTTTTGCCAGTCGTATCTCTCTCTTGGCTTCTTTCAGTTTCATCCGGTATTCCTCCATGTGTTCCTTTTCTTGAGTTTTTCTGTATTTCTGGAACGCCAACTCTTTAGCCTTTATTTCTCAACCACTTGCTTGGAGAACCATATCGGTTTCCTTTTCTCTTGCTTTCATTTACTTTCCTTACATAAAGGTTTGTGGCCCTATTTATAGCTTCTTTCAGCCTGGACCACTGTCCTTCCACTTCTTGTACTTCCTCCCAGCCCATCATCTCCTTCCTCAGGTATTCCCCCATTTTAATAAAGTCAGCACGCTTGAAATCCAGGACTTTGAGTTTTGAGTGGCCGCTCTCCACTTTAGCTGTTATATCAAACCAAACCGTTTGATGGTCACTGCCGCCCAGTGGGCACCCACTCGGATATTTGACACGCTATCCCCATTTGTGAGCACCAGATCCAGTGTCGCTCCCTCCCTCGTGGGTTCTATCACCATTTGTCTGAGCAAAACACTTTGGAAAGCATCCACGATCCCTCTACTTCTTTCCGATTCCGCAGACGGAACCTTCCAATCTACATCCGGCAGATTGAAATTTCCCAGCAACTGCACCTCTCTCTTGCTTCCTAACTTTTGAATATCTGCGATCAGGTCTTTATCTAATTCCTCCAATTGTGTCGGAGGTCTGTAGACAACACCCACGTGGACAGAGGTTCTATCATCTCTTTTTAAGGTAATCCATATCGCTTCTTCCTTTCCCCAGGTCCCTGTCATTTCAGTCGCAGTGATATTATTCCTCACATACAGAGCTACTCCTCCACCTTTACGACCCTCTCTATCCTTCCTAAATAGATTATAGCCTGGTATGTTTGCATCCCATTCATGGGAACCATTGAGCCACGTCTCCGTGATTGCAACAACATCCAAGTCTGCCTCCAACATCAGGGCCTGAAGGTCATGAACTTTATTGCTTAGACTGCGAGCATTTGTGGTCATCGCTTTCCATCTACATTTCCTGGTATGTGTTTCAACATTAGTGATTTGGGGGTTTCTTTTCTCTTTGGGTACCTTCATATCTTTTTGTTCCACTTTTATTGTTTTTTCTTTGGCTTCCGTTCTGTTTTCAAGAACATCACAGTGCTGTAATGGAGTAAAAGAATTTTGTAGGGGCAACACTTGTGAGGTCGGATGTTTTCTTGTCACATAACGAAGTAGGGTACTTCTTGCTTATCTGCCAACAAAGATGCCATCAACTTCAGATCCTCTGCTTTTTTAAAAGACAACCCTCCCATAGCCTCTCTTGCATTGTTCCATCATTCCTAGCATCTAATCCCTCTCTTTCTCCTTCTCCTCTTATCCTTGAAGCCTAACAGCTTCTTGACTTTTCTCTTCCACACCCAGCATCTCCCCAATGCTGATGTCTCTCCTTCCCTTTCAGCCCCACTCTCTAACAGTTCTCCCTCCCTTCTTCCCCCACTCTCCATCCTCCAAAATTTCTCCCTCTCTTCTGCCCTTCACCCCATCCACCAACATATCTCCCTACCTCCCTTTGACTCCCAGTCCAACATCTCTCTCCTTTCCCTCCACAAGTACAATAACGCTCCCTCCCTGTCTCCTATTATCCAGCATCTCTCCCACTCCCAAATCTAACATCTTCGTCCTGCTGACCAGCATCACTTTCTCTCTCTTTTTCCCTCTTTCTCCCTCTGCCTATGGTCTGGCATCTCTCTTTCCCTCTCCCTCCTCTCTAGTCTACTTTCACTTGATGTCTTCGGATGACAGCAGCCTACTGCTAGCCCTGGAGTCTTAACTCTCTGCATCCTGCATCTATGGAAACAGTTACATTGGAGAGGGTGGGAGTCAGGATGCAGCAGAGTAAAGACTCCATGGCCGGCAGCAGGTAGGGAATGTGAATCACTGCTGCCGCTGGCAATTTTTAGACAGCAGGACAGCAATTGAAGGTAGACTGAGGAGAAAGGAGGGAGGGAGTAGAGATGCCAAACCAGTTTGGGGGGGATGGAAAGAGAGATGCCACACTGGCTCGGGTAGGGGGCTGGAATGAGAGATGACTGACTGGGAGCAGTGTTGCCAGGTGGGCGGTTTTACCGCCCAATTGGGCGGTTTTCCGCGACCCGCCGCGGGAAATTTTTGCCCGCGGCGGGTTGCGGTTTTTTGGGCTGGTTTTTGTGCTTCGGGCGGTTTTTTCGGCCGCGGGGGGGCGGGGTTAATGACGTTGTTGGGGGGTTAATGGACGTTTGGGCGGGGTTAGTGACGTGGAGGCGGGGCCGATGACGGGGGAGGCTGGGGCCGATGACGGGAGCGGGGCCGATGACGTGAGAGGCGGGGCCGATGACGGGTGAGGCGGGGCCGATGAACGTGAGAGCGGGGCCGATGACGGGGAGGCGGGGCCGATGACGTGAGAGGCGGGGCCGGTGACGGCGGGGGGCGGGGTTGATTACGGCGGGGGGCGGGGTTGATGACGCGGGGGTGGGGGTGTCAGGGGCGGGGTTTGTGTTTGGGCGGTTTTTGGGCTGTTTTTTGGGCTCCAGCGGGCTGGAAAAAAATTTTCCACCTGGCAACCCTGACTGGGAGGGCACACTGAGTCAGCTAGGGGATAAGTACCTACTGGGCAGCAGACTGGCCTGACAGCAGGCTCTCCTGCTGTGGTCAATTCAAATTCTATTTTTCTGGTATTTGCCACTCCTTGGAAGCTGCTACCTGAGACTTATGTGTCAGTTGGTCTGATTATAGAGCCACACCTGCATAAGTTTACAGCAAGGTTGAAGTACAAACCACAAGCATTTACTTTCGCTTTCAGATAGAGAAGGAAGAGAAGCAGGTTTAAAGTGAAAAAAATTATGTTTATGCTGTAAAACTTAGGAAAAACAGTGTCCGACATCCTTGTATTCATAATGTTTTGTTAATTTGTCCATCTAAATGTTTACTAACATGTTTCCTGTTTTACATGTCAGAACTTCTTCATTATGAAGGAGAGGAGTCGGATATTCAACATATCTTGTGGATCTGCACTTCCTGAGACTGCAGAGAGACTATTCTGAGAAGACTGAACATGAGGTAGAATAATCTCTCTAAACACCTCCAATTGTTCTGGTAAACCTCGCTGCCCTCCCCTGAACTTCTCAGTAGAGTTACAGAAGGGGAGTGAGGGGAGTTTTACCACTTAGAGTGACTGAGTGTGTACTGAGTGTGGGATATGAGACAGTGTGTAGGGTGAAGAGACTGTTATCTCTCCAAACAACTTTCAGAACATATCGGCAAGAAAACATGTACCTGTAACCCTACAGGGCGCTTCCTTTAAATATAGGCTAGAAGGGAGATGGTGATGCTGCAGGACTGTGTTATTATTTTCACAAACATTTTCAAAAGTAAATTTCCATCATCAAATCTAACATAAACCTCATTTTATAAAACCAGGTATGCCCAGAGTAAAACATTTGAACATTTGACCACACCATTCAGGTACTGAAGATACATGGTTGGATTTCAGTTATGGGCACCTATAAGCAAAAGCGGGGTGGTGTGGGGGAGGGAATGGTTCATTAGAAATGGTGTCTTCCCCTCCTGCATTACCCTTGCCCGGATCCTCCCTTCTCATGTGCCCTCTTATTTCTACCACTGTACCTTACTTAGCCCTGTAGCTGGAACACTGCTTCTTCTCTAAGTAGTTTTCAGCGCAGACTTTTCCAGCACTTGTGCACTAACAGGCCCTGCAATGTCCCACCTTTTCTGACACAAGCTTCCTGTCACTATAAAAACCCATGCAAGGGAGAGGGCATCACAAGGTCTGTCAAATGCACAATTGCTGAAAGGCCCCATGCTACAGACTTACAGAAGAAGCGTTGTTGCACCTGTGGGGTGATGTAAGGCACAGGCCTAGATCAAGGCTGGCAATTGCAGCAACTCTCCCATTCATGCTCTGTAACACTATATCAGTAAGCCCTGCTCTATTCTAGGATTGAGATCCCCCCCCCCATACATGCACACACAATTGGAGATGTCCTACTACTATTTATTATTTCTATAACGCTACAAGGCATACGCAGCGCTGTACACCATATACAAAAGACAGTCCCTGCTCAAAGAGCTTACAATCTAGATAAGACAGGTAAACAGAACAATTAAGGGTAAGGAAATAAAGAGGTGAGGATAAAGGACAGGGCAAGTGAGTTAGGAGTCAAAAGCAGTGGTAAAGAGGTGGGTTTTGAGTTTGGACTTGAAAACGGCTAAAGACGGGGCTAGACGTACAGGCTCAGGAAGTCCATTCCAGGCGTGAGGTGCAGCGAGATAAAAGGAACGGAGTCTTGAATTAGCAGTACAGGAGAAATGGACAGCTAGGAGAGATTTATCTACAGAACGGAGTACTCGAGGGGGGATGTAGGGAGAGACAAAAATGGAGAGGTACCGGGGAGCGGCAGAGTCAATGCACTTATAGGTTATAGGAGAAATTTGAATTGAATACAGAAATGGATAGGGAGCCAGTGAAGTGTCCTGCTGGAACATTCAGTCCCTGAGCCTCAACTTGTCTTGATGTCAGTGTAACTTAATTTCACTGTATTGTAGGTAATATGATTGTATTATTTTCAGAGGTCCTAGAGATGAATTTTCTTGAAACATCTTGGAGAAGAGATCTCTTCTCTCTTCTCTACTTTATCCTTCTGATGACTTGTCTTCACTTCCAGACTGTAAATGCAGGTGAGTCACTCCAATATTTTCTGGGGTTTTCATATCTGAAAAATTTAAGAACGTATTTTCTGGTGCAAAGCAGTGGCATCATTTGACATATGACCTTTTTGGTATATGTGTGCTTCTTTGAATAGTGCTGAAGTAGATTGTATGTTCTGTCACCCACACCTGCTGTTTGTGGGAGTTAAATTTTGTGGGAAAATAACACTCTGTAATCTGAGCATGCCCCAGGATACAACCTTGGAATTTGGGAAAAGCACACATAATTTTAACTGAGTTGAGGGTGGGTAATTTTCCTAATTTAACTGGGTACAGAGGCTTTGAAAATCAGTGGCCCACTTATTAAATACTAGTAAGAAAGGCCCGTTTCTGTGACCAATGAAACGGGCGCTAGGAAGGTATTTTCTTTCAGCAATTTATGTTTTGAAATTGATTTTTTGGATACTTGTGTTGTCATGGTAATGAATAATTTACATTGTTGTATTATGTGCATGTTCAGTTTTTTTTTTTTGTTAATTTTGTTTTTTACATCCCTTTCTTTAGCCCCGTTTTGGAAGTTGGGGGGGAGGGGAGTTTGCCTTGTTTTTTGTTGGTTTTTTTTTGATTGTTTGAGTTGCATGACTAATCTGCGTACCCATTCTTGGGGGGGAGGGGGGGAGCGTAGTGTTGTCCTGTATCAATGTATGTGTTTTTTTTGGTGGGGGGGGGGGCTGTGGGTGTGAGTGAGATAGATAGATGTTGAATGTCCTTGTTAGAGTTTGTGTATGAAGGGGGGGGGGATTGTGTGTATGTGTGAGTGTGAGAGAGAGAGATGCTGTCTCTCCATGGCAGAGTGTGTGTATGTTGTTGTGTGGGTTGGGGGGTGGAGTTTGGTTGTGTTTGTGGGTGTGAGTGAGAGATGCTGATTTTCGAGGGTAGAGCATGTGTATGTAATTTTTTTTTTTTGGGGGGGGGGGTGTGGGTGTAAGTGAGAGACACCGTGGCAGAGTTTGTGTTTGCTGTTGTGGGGGTGGTTGGGGGTAGTGTGTATGTGTGATTCTCCATGGCACTGTTTTTGTATGATGCTTGTGGGAAGGGGTGGGGGTTGAAGGAATGTATGTCGTGTGTGTCATACAGAAACATGCTGATTTTCCTCTGGATATTCTCTGTATGATGTCGGTGGAGGTGTGTGTGTGTGGGGAGGCTGTCAGAGGTTTGTGTATGATTTGTGGGGGGGGGGGGGGGGGAGAGAACGTAGCAGCGTCTGTGTGGGAGAGTCTGAGCACTCACCAGGATCAACGTTTCGTGTTTTGAAATAATCCCGTCCATTTTTCAGCAGCACTGTGGTTTTATATTGACAGCTGGTGCTGTGCGCGAGCCTGTCTGTGTTAAAATGACAGCTGATGCTGTGTGTGAGCAGATTGACACATTGATCGTAGCCGGTGCGCAGGCACGCTTGTTGTGGGCACGGGACTCAATTTGTGCTTTTTTTGCAGCGAGACACAGGCGCGCTTGGTGTTGTCACGAGAGTGGAGTTGAAGGCGCGCGCCTGTGTTCACGAGAGTTGGGCGAGCGTGATTCTTTAATGCTGGTATAATTCATTACCCGCCCTCGACGTCATCACGTTTTGACATGAGGGCGGAGCAGACAGATGGTCGCTTGTTGTGGGCACGGGAGTGGTTTGGTGGGTTTTTGAGCAGCGAGACACAAGCGCGCTTGGTGTTTGCATGTGAGTGTAGTTTAAGGCGCGTGCCTGTGTGCACGTGAGTGGCGCGAGCGTGATTCTTTAATGCCTGTATAACTCATTACCCGCCCTCGACGTCATCACGTTTTGACGCGAGGGCGGAGCAGACAGAGATGGAGCCTGAGCTTCGGATGTTACAAACCCTTCACTGAAGCCACGGAGTCAGCTTCAGAACGTTGAGGGAGCTTTTTATTATATAGGATGGGTATATTCTCCTGACCCCCTCTCTGTTATCCTCTGTACACAACTGAGTCATGGAGTTAGGAAAAAGAAAATAAACCTGTTACTTCTAATAGTAAAAACAAATTTGTATATGAGGTGATAAAATCTTCCACTTGTGGGTCCCTTCAGACTTTCCCTTCTACAGCTAAAGAGTGAGGCAAAAAAAAAAAAAAGTAATCTGTTACAGGTTTTTGCTGTTTTCTCAGCAACCACTTGGAATTTCAGTGTAAAATTGTACAGCTTGATTTGTTGTTACTATCTACATTTATATGCTGAGTGGAATGAGATTATCTTTAAACACGGTGAAGTTACAAACTTTTTAGCGTGACCACCTAGCGTTTTTCACACGTTCAAAAATGTTTAATTGTAAAACTACCATTATTTGAAAAACAAAATGGGGTACTAGCTTACAGTTAATGATGTCACAGTGATGTAGACTTTTGTAAATAATAAAATTAATTTGAGTAATTTGTATTTGGTAATATGATGATTTACAGATAATTTCTTTTTAAAAGCATTTTTGGATCAGAATGGCAATCATAGGCTAGGTGTCGACAGATGATCTGGGGAAGCCTTCCACAGGGACCGATTGACAAGGCTGTTAAGAACTTCCCAAAACGACTGAAGGCCTGTGTTAATGTTGGGGGGGGGGGTGGGGTGGATACTTTGAAAATTCACAGGGCTCCTTTTACTAAGCACTAATGGATTTACCACATGCTAAATGCAAAGAAGCCCAAGCCAAAAGGCCCCAAACTCTTTAGCCTTTCCTCATAGGAGAGTTGTTTCATACCTTTTATCATTTTGGTCACTTTTCTGTACATTTTCTAATTCCACTATATCTATTTTGACATGTAGCAATGAGAATTGCATTCAATAGTCAAGGTGTATCCACACCATGGAACGATGGAGTGCTATTATAAATTGTTTACTTATTAATAATTGAAATAAATAAAGAACATCATAACGTACTATTTCCAAAGATCAAAGCAGATAACAAGCTAACATATATATAACAAATACAAAAAAATCCATCATAGAATATATACATTGATTATGTGATTTCCCTGCCTAGATGCTATGTTTTGTTTAAATCATTTTATTAGAGTATATAAAAATGTAAACAGCAGATCAGGCAAGAAATTCAAGACACAATTCATCTCCAGCACCCCCCACCATAGTAATATAGTCAATGACGGCAGATAAAGACCTGTATGGGCCATCCAGTCTGCCCAACAAGATAAACTCATTACATATGGTATGTAATACTTCATATGTATACCTGGTCTTGATTTGTCCTTGCCATTTTCAGGGCATAGACCATAGAAGTCTGCCCAGCACTGTCCTTGTTCTCCAACCTTTGAAGCTGAATCTGTTCAGCCACGATCAGAGCACAGACCATAAAGGTTTTCCAGTAGTAGCTTTGCTTCCCAATTACTTGGTGTTGCTTCCTAATGTCCACTAAACTTCTTTGGATCCATTCCTTGTAAAAAGGATTCCTTTGTTTATCCACGCAGTTTTGAATTCCATTGCAGTTTTTATCTCCATCACTTCTACTTGGAGTGCATTCCAGGTATTTACCACCCTCTCCATGATAAAATATTGCCTGACATTATTCCTGAGTCTGCCCCCTTTCAACCTCAATTGATGTCCTCTAGTTCTAGCGCCTTCATGCCTCTGGCAAAGGTTTGTTTGAGGATTAATATCTTTCAAATATTTGAATGTCTGTATCTTATCACCCCTCTTTCTTCTTTACTCCAGGGTATACATGTTCAGGTCAGTAAGTCTCTCCTCATACATCTTGCAAATCAAATTCCATAAAATAATAATCCTTAGGTATAATTCAAACAATATTACCCTTTATATTTAAAACAATCAATATACCAATATTGTGTACTTTTTAAATTTCTAAATTGTGCTCCGTCCATATCTATTACACCCATAGCGTCCCCAAGGAAAGCATGTGGTAGTGTTGTAGATGGAACCATCATAGCACAATTTGTGTTCCGCCTCCTTAAAGTGTATGCGCACACACCTGCATCTGCTGATTATAATGCAACTTTCAATTACCAATATATCAGCCCCATGTGGTACAGATTGCAATTAAATCAACTATATATATCTTTTTTAAATTTTTTTTATAAACAATAGTTCTTATAGCACCACAACTATTAATAAATGCGAACACACTTCATTCCTAACAATATCCGATGGTAATTCGCAGGCAGTTTGCTATGACTAATGTAATCTCACATACCACACACATAAATAGTGAAAAAGAATATATATTAAAAAAAAAGTCATTTCCCTTAGGGACCCAGCCTGCCCGTGCATGTGATTTAAAATCTCATCAATATCCCATTCGTGCTCTTCATTCTCACGCCATCTCAATCATTTTCCCTTTAACTCTAGCTGAGTTTCGAATGTCTTCCTCAGAAAGGGAAAAAAAAGCTTTCAACTGTCAACATCAATACCAGACACTAACCCCCAGCGGGTAAGTATCTGGAAAACTCCCTCCAACTCTCCAGAGCAAAATCAAATTCCATACCATTTTTGTCGCTTTTCTTTGAACCACTTCAAGTCTTTTTACGTCCTTAGTAAGATACAGCCTCCAAAACTGAACACAATACTCTAAGTGGGGCCTCACCAATGATTTGTAGAGGGGCATTAACACCTCCTTTCTTCTACTTGTTATACTCCTCTCTCTGCAGGCTGGCATTCTTCTGGCCATGGCCACTGCCTTGTCGCACTGTTTTGTCACCTTCAAATCCTCGGACACCATCACCACAAGGTCCCTCTCCTGAGCTGAGCTTACCAATCTCTCCCCTCCTATCTGGTATCTCTTTTGGATTTCTGCACCCCAAGTGCATCACTCTGCACTTCTTGGCGTTACATTTTAACTACAGTTCACACAGATATCTTGTTGTATAATTAGAGTGTTAGAGTGTGTGAATAGATATCTTCTCTTTCAAAGTATTACCATGTGTGTTTAAGATTAGTTGGATTTTCAAATTAAATTTTAACGGCCAGAACCTTGACCATTCTTCTAACGTTTGGAGATCCCTTCTCATGGTTTCTACTCCTTCCACTCTATTGGCTATCTTCGTGTTATCCGCAAAAATTAAAACTTTTACTTCCAATCCTTCAGTAATGTCTCTTACAAATATATTAAACTGAATTGGCCCCAGCATCAACCCCTGAAGCACTCCATTACTCACCTTTCTTTCCTCCAAGTGCATTCCATTTACCACCACCCTCTGCCAGCTGTTGGTCAACCAGTTTACTATCCAGTTCACCACTTTGGGTCATAAGTTCAGCCCTCTCAGCTTATTCATGAGTCTTCTGTGAGGGACTATATCAAATTACAAAACCATTTCAAAAAGGGGGAATACTAAAAGTCTAAAAAAACAACTGTGAGCCCCTTGTGGCAAGGTTAATCAAAAATGGCTCCCATGTAGTCCATACCAGCATTTCTCCTCCCTCCCTCCCCTCCATCCATGTGCATTTACTTCCCTTCCCTCCATCCATGTCCAGCATTTCTCCTCTCTCCCTTCCCTTCCATCCATGTGCATCTCCTTCCTTTGTCTTTCCTTCCCTCCATTTCTGTCCAACATTTCTCCTCTCTTCCCTGCCCTCCACTCCAAGTCCAGATTTCTCCTCTCTTCCATCCCCTCCATCCATGTGCATCTCCTTCCAGTCTTCCCTCCCCCTCCATCTATCCATGTCCAGCAACTCTCCTCTCTCCCTTGCCCTCCCCTCCATGTCTGATTCTCCTTTGCCTCCTATTATCCTCCCCTTCCATTGATGTCCAGTGATTTGCCCCAGCCCCACCTATCCACGCTCAGCTTCCCAACAGCACTCCTCTCCGTTCCTGCCAAGGCCGCCCAGTGTTTAAAACTTTTTATTTTAAGTAGCAGCGACGGCTCACCTACAGCCTTTCCCTTCTCGCTCAGTGTTCCGCCCTCGCAGAAACAGGAAATACCTCATCAGAGGAAGGCGGGACATTGAGCGGAAACTAGGGAAAGGGTGGAGGTGAGCCGTCGCTGCAACTTAAAATAAAAAGGTTTAAACGCTGGGTGGCCACGGCAGGCACGGAAAGGATGGAGGGCTGTCGGGGAGCTGAGGATGGGCTCAGAGGAGGGTGAGCAATGGGGGAAAATACAATTTTGCTACATGTGAGGAGGAGGCAGGCGGGAAAGGTCACAGCTTGGCTGGGGAGGCATAGAGGGGCATAATCGAACAGAAACGCCTATCTCCATGGGCGTTTATCTCCGAGAACGGGTCCGTGAAGGGGCGGACCGAATCGTATTTTCGAAAAAACATGGACGTTTATCTTTTTTTGAGCTGGGCGTTTTTGTTTTTCAGCGATAATGGAAACCGAAAACGCCCAGCTCAAAAACGAATAACTCCAAGACATTTATTTGTGGGAGGGGCCAGGATTCGTACTGCACCGGTCCACCTCACATGCCAGGACACCAACCGGGCACCCTAGGGGGCACTTTTACAAAAAAAAAAAAAAAAGGTAAAACAGCTCCCAGGTGCATAGCACCCTTCCCTTGGGTGTTGAGCCCCCAAAATCCCCCTCAAAACCCACTGCCCACAAGTCTACACCATTACTATAGCCCTAAGGGGTGAAGGGGGGCACCTACACGTGGGTACAGTGGGTTTGGGGGGCGGTTTGGAGGGCTCCCATTTACCAGCACAAGTGTAACAGGTAGGGGGGGGGGATGAGCCTGGGTCCACCTGCCTGAAGTCCACTGCTCCAGTGACCTGCATACTGCTGCCAGGGAGGTGGGTATGACATTTGAGGGTGAAAATAAAAAGTTGTGAAACGGCATATTTTGTGGTGGGAGGGGGTTCGTGACCACTGGGGGAGTCAGGGGAGGTCATCCCCGATTCCCTCCAGTGGTCATCTGGTCATTTAGGGCACTTTTTGGGGCCTTATTCGTGGAAAAACAGGGTCCAGGAAAAGTGCCCTAAATTCTCGCTAAAAACGCATATTTCTTTTCCATTATCGGCGAAAGACGCCCATCTCTGATCGGCAGATAACCACGCCCCAGTTCCGCCTTCACCACGCCTTCGACACGCCCCCATCAACTTTGTCCGCATCCGCGACGGAGTGCAGTTGAAAACATCCAAATTCGGCTTTCGATTATACCGCTTTATTCGTTTTTGGGAGATAAACGTCTATCTCCCGATTTGGGTCACAATATAGGCGTTTTTCTCTTTCGATTATAAGCAGGATAGCCTCCCCAAGCCTCTTATATGGGGCACCTATGTGCTCTGCGTTTCCTCCACAATTTTTGACCCTGTCTTCCACCTCAGCCGTTCTCATTTGAAATGCCGTGCATTCCCTTGATAGTTCTTCTAGCTGAGCCTGCATGCGCCCCAGTTTAGAGTCAATAGGGGTAAAACGCCTCTCTAAAAGCTCTTCTATGACTGTCGTCATTTTGGATGTAATCTCCGTTACCCACGCTGAAGAAACTGATGGGCCTGCTGTGCTTGAGGACGCTGCCATTTTGTCCTCCGAGATCTTCCCTCGGGTCTTCTCTTTGTGCGCCGCTCTCGCTGTCATGGTTGGGAAGATAAACAGCCCAAACTGTTGCAAGTATGTTCCAACACCTGGTGGATCTCAAATATTGAAGCCAAATGCCTCTTGCAGTTGTTTAAAACAACGGGGAAGAGTCAGGAGGCTCAGAGGAACTCAGCTCAGTGTCGTCCCTCAAGCATCGCGTCACATGACCTCCGATCAGTGTCTTTTAAATCCATATGGTTTCTTTTAAATATTGATGGTGAAAAGTTAAGGGCACCAACTGTTGAAAGCCTTAGCAATTGTCTTTTGAATATCTTCAGTTAAATTAGTCCGCAGCAATGTTGAAACACAGTGGTGTAACTCTATATAAGCAGAGTAGTGGGTGGGTACCAATGAAAACTCTTGTACATCCGGAAAATGCTTCATTTTGCCCTCCTTGCTGACCACATGTAGAACATATTTGAGCCTCTTTGAAGCCCCAGAGAAGACATTGTCTCCATGGTCCAGAACAAAGGCTGGATTATCACAAATAGATAAATAGGGTATCGCCTCTGCCAAAAAGCTATGGTGGTGGCAAAGCGAGTGCCACACCTTCTGGCTAGTGTACAACAATGGGTACACTTTAAAAATCCCTTCTGACAAAGGACTACTGGCATGCAGAATGTGATAAAGGGAATGGAACGATTTTAGAGCGGCATCGACACATCCTTTCTTCTACTGGTTATAGCCCTCTCTGCAGCCTAGCATCCTTCTGGTCACAGCCACAGCCTTGTCACAGTGTTTCATCACCTTCAGATCCTCAGACACCATCACCCCAAGGTCCCTCTCCTGAGCTGAACTTACCAATCTCTCCCCTCCTATCTGCTACACTTTTTTTTTTTTTTTAGATTTCTGCATTCCAAATGCATCAATCTGTACTTCTTGGCATTCAATTTTAACTGTTGACAATGCTATAAACCAATAAAGTTTGTTGTATAAAAGCCCACACGCTCCCAGTTCTGTGAATCCATAATTTTCTTTTTGGTTGAGTTTTGATAAATTGTAGAACTGTAGTTTATTTAGAGAAGCACATTCTGGTATTCTGTGATAGTTTTGAACTGGGGGATTTTTTGGGAATCAATTATTTTTCTCTCATATGAGGGGTTTTTTTTGCATGGATTCTCTTTTTCCCTTAGAAATGGAACCAATGATAGGAATGGACTCCTGGTACAGTAGTTGGTTAACTATTCACCTTGAATTTCTGTACTTGGAGGTTTGAGGTTTCCTTTGTTCAATTTTTTGGATTCACAGAACTGGGAGCATCTGGGCTTTTATACAACAGATTTTATTGGTTTATGGGATTGTCAACAGTGAAAGTTTATTTTCCCATTTTTTGTTTGTATTAAATTTTAACTGCCAGACCCTTGACCATTGTAACATTTGGAGATCCCTTCTCATGGTTTCTACTCCCTCCAGGGTATCCACTCTATTGGCTATCTTTGTGTCATTGGCAAAAAGGCAAACTTTTCCTTCTAACCCTTCAGCAATGTCTCTCATAAATATATTAAACAAAATTGGCCCCAGCACCGACCCCTGAGGCACTCCACCATTCACCTTCTTTGCCTCTGAGCGGATTCCATTTACTACTCTCTGCTGCATGTTGATCAACCACTTTCGAATCCAGTTCAGCACTTTGGGTCCTAAGTTCAGTCCTCTCAGCTTATTCATGAGTCTTCTGTGAAGGACATTATCAAAGGCTTTGTTGAAATCCAAGTAGATTACATCTACAGCGCGTCTTTCATCCAATTCTTTGATCATCCATTCAAAGAAGTCAGTAAGATTCATTTGGCAGGATTTTCCTTTGGTGAAGCCATGTTGCCTCGGATCCTGTAACTTGTTGGCTTTTAGGAAGTTAAGTATACTTTCCTTCAAAAGTGAGTCCATTATTTTTCCTATCACTTACTTGAGGCTTACTGGCCTGTAGTTTCCCACTTCTTCCCTGTCCCGCAAGGACTTCTCTGTGCTCCCTCAATATCCTGGGATGTATCCCATCTGGCCCCATAGCTTTGTCCACTTTCAGTTTCTCAAGCTGTTTATAAATGCTTTCTTCTATGAATGGCACAATATCCTCTCCATTTCCAGATATTCCCTCAGCAGCTTTCTTCTGTGAATGGCACAATATCCTCTCCATTCCCAGATACACCCTCAGCAAACAACCCGTAAAAGCCTTCGCCATGATTTTCTTCCGTGAACACCGATGAAAAATATTTGTTTATCACGTTCACTTTATCCTCATCACTCTCCACATAGCCATTCTCAGTCTACCAATTCCTTCTCCTTTCCCCAATATATCTGAAAAGGTCTTGTTACCTCTCAATATCTTTAGCCATGTTTTCTTCCTCCCACACTTTTGCTAGCCGTATTTCTCTCTTCGCTTCTTTGAGTTTAATCCGATAATCTTGTCTGTGATCCTCTTGTTGCATTCTTCTGTATTTTTTGAATGACGCTCTTTTGCCTTTATTTTTTCAGCCACTTGTTTAGAGAACCATATAGGCTTCCTCCTTCTCTTGTTTTTGTTTACTTTTCTTGTGTAAAAATCAGTTGCCATATTTATAGCAATTTTCAGTTTGGACCACTGCGCTTTCACTTCATCCATGCCTACCCATGCCATCAATTCCTTCTTCAGGTATTCCCTCATTTTACCAAAATCAGTATGTCTGAAATCCAGTACTTGGAGTTTGTATGTCCTCACATCGTTTTTGCTGTTATATCAAACCATATCTTGTGATGATCACTATTAAATAGGTGTGCACCCACACAGACATTGGAAACACTTCCTTCATTTGTGAGCACTAGATCCAGTATTGACCCTTCCCTCATGGGTTCCATCACTATTTGTCTGAGCAAGGCACTTTGACAGATATCCACAATCTCTCTACTTCTTTCTGATTCAGCTGGCAGGATGTTCCAATCCACATCAGGCAAGTTGAAATCTCTTAACAATAGCACCTCCCCTTTCATACCAAGCTTTTGAATATCTTTTATCAGATCCTTGTCCAGCTTCTCCATGTGTGCTGGAGGTCTTTAGATAACACCCATGTGGATACAGGTTCCATCTTCTCTTTCCAGGACAATCCATATAGCTTCTTCCTTTCCCCAGGTTCCCCTCAGTTCTGCCGCTCTGCTATTGTTTTTCACATACAATACCACTCCTCGACCTCTTTGTCCATTTAGAGCCACTTTGGCAGTAACATCATATATTGAATAGAAAGATATGCCTGATAGAGTGTAAGCGGCTCACATCTGTACTTAGAACATAAGAATAGCCATACTTGCTCAGACCAAGTATGGCTAATGGTCCGTCTAGCCCAATATCCTTTTTTCAACAGTGGCCAAGCCAGGTCACAAGTACTTGGCAGAAACCCAAAAAGTGGCGGCATTCCATGCTACCAATCCCAGGGCAACTAGTAGCTTCCCCATGTCTGTCTCAATAGCAGACTATGGACTTTTTCTCCAGGAACATGTCCAAAGCTTTTTTTTTTAAACCAGATACTACATCCTCCGGCAAAGAGTTCCAGAGCTTAACTATTCAGTGAGGGAAAAATATTTCCTCCTATTTGTTTTAAAAATATTACCTTGTAACTTGAGTGTCCCTAGTTTTTGTACTTTTGGAAGAGAAAATTGATTCACTTCTACTCATTCTACACCACTCAGGATTTTGTAAACCTCAACCATATCTCCCCTCATCCATTTCTTTTCCAAGCTGAAAAGCCCTATCCTCTTTAGCCTTTCCTCATATGAGAGGCATTCCATCCCCTTTATCATTTTGGTTGCTCTTTGAATCTTTTCTAATTCCACTATATCTTTTTTGAGATACTGCAACCAGAACTGAACACAATACTCAAGATGAGGTCGCATCATGGACCGATACAGAAGCATTATAGTATTATTGGTCTTATTTACTATTCATTTCCTAATAATTCCTAGCATCCTTTTTGCTTTTTTTGGCCGCTGCCACACACTGAGCAGAAGATTTCAGTGTATTATCTACAACAACACCTAGATATTTTTCTTGGGTGCTAACCCCCAAGGGGAACCCTAGCATCAGGTAACTATGATTCAGATCATTCTTTCCAATGTACATTACTTTGCATTTGTCTACATTAAATTTCATCTGCTATTTGGATACCCAGTCTTCCAATTTCCTAAGGTATTCCTGCAATTTTTCACAATCCATACGTGTTTTAGCAACCTTGAATAGTTTGGTATCATCTGCAAATTTAATCACCTCACTCTTCATTCTGATTTCCATATCATTTATAAATATATTAAATAGCACCGGTCCCAGTATTGATCCCTGCGGCACTCTACTGTTCACCCTCCTCCATTGAGAGAAATGAACATTTAACCCTACCCTCTGTTTTCTCTCCAATAACCAGTTCCTATTGCCTCCTATCCCATGACTTTCAGATTTTCTCAGGAGTCTCTCATGAGGAACTTTGTCAAAAGTATTCTGAAAATCTTCCAAAAGACTCTGAACGTTCATGGAGTACAAGGCAGAGAGATCAGATAGCAGATTCACCCCCCCCCCCCCCAGATATTTTAGGATCTGCTCCTCCCAAGTCAATGGAAAGGTCCCCACTCAAGAGGTCTGCACACCTGGGAAAACAGGAAGGGCCACCAGTTTTGATGTTGAGAGTAAATCCTGAGATATGTTCAGAGATAAGTGCTAAAAGACGTTCCAAGGCTAGCTGAGGAGTGGTTAACATCACAATCACGTCATCTGTAAAAGCCAATGCTTTGATTTCTTTGGTGAAAATCTACACCCCTGGAATCATAAGGTCAACGTTAATCCGCCTCAACAGCAGCTCCCAGCAAAGAAAAAATAATAACGGTGATAGGGGCAATCCTTGGTGAGTGCCTCGCTGAATGGAAAAGGTCCACATCTGGACTCCATTGACCAGGATCTGGGCTTCAGGATTCTTACAGAGTGCCTGAATTGCAGCAACCCCCCCCCCCCCCCCCCCCCCCCCCCCGTTTATGCCTACCCTGGTCAATACCTCAAACAAATGCTCCAAGCGCACATTATCAAAGACTTTCTCTGCATCTAAGCTTACAGCCAATGATGGAATCCTCAGGGCCTTACAATGGGACATAGCTGTAAAGATTTTCTGTACATTCTGTACTGACTGATGAGCCCCTCACAAATCCCATCTGCGCTTCACTCACTAGCATAGGCAAATAAACTGCAAGCCGATCAGCCAAACGTTTAGCCAGACGTTTATTGTCCAAGTTAAGTCCTAGACCACTTCGGTATTGATGGAAACATACTTAGTTGGATCAAGGGTGTCCTAACCACCAGAACATACCAAGTGAAATCAAACTCAAACATTTCTTCACCGTGGAAAGCCGACTGCGGAGTACCTCAAGGATCACCACTATCACCGACCCTTTCAACCTAATGATGACACCACTAGCCAAGTCCTTATCCAGTAATGGCCTCAACCCATTCATCTTTGCAGATGACGTCACAATATATATACCATACAAAAATGACCTGCCAGAAATCACCACCGAAATCGAACTCAGTCTAAACGTCATGGACTCATGGACAAGCGCATTTCAACTAAAACTCAACACAGATAAAACACATTGCCTCATCCTCTCATCCCAATACAACACGTACAAACCCACAAGTATAAACACTCCAGACCACACCCTCCCTATTGCAGACAGCCTGAAAATCCTCGGCGTCACTATCGACCTAAACCTTACACTTGAGAGCCAAGTTAAATCTACAACTAAGAAAATGTTCAACGCAATGTGGAAACTCAAACGCGTGAAACCTTTCTTCCCGAGGGAAACATTTCACAGCATGATACAATCAATGGTACTAAGCCATGCAGATTACTGCAATGGAATCTATGTGGGATGCAAAGAAGAACTCATAAAGAAACTTCAGACCACTCAAAATACAGCATCCAGGCTTATATTTGGCAAAGCATGATTCGAAAGCGCCAAACTACATAGAGAAAAACCACACTGGCTACCAATCAAAGAACGTATCCCTTTCAAAATCTGCACCTTGGTCCACAAAATCATCTATGGCACAGCCCCAGGATACATGACAGACCTCTTAGACCTACCAATAAGAAACACAATCAGATCAACACGAACATACCTCAACCTCCACTACCCAAGCTGCAAAGGACTCAAATACAAATCAACCTACGGATCCAGCTTCTCCTATATAAGCACACAAATGTGGAACGCATTACCAAAAGCCGTGAAAACCATGTACGACCACCTGAACTTCCGGAAAGCACTAAAAACCAACCTGTTCAAAAAGGCATACCCATCCAACCCAACCTAAGTGCCTAAACCTCACAACACAATGAAACCAAAGCTCACAACAGACTCTATGCAACTTCCCCTCTACGATTCCCCAATGTTCCTATAGCACATGAACCTTATTCGTCTACTACAACTGTCTGTATTTGTTTCACTACAGGAAATGGCGATTGCCTCTATGGTATTATGTAAGCTATATTGGGCCTACAAATAGGTGGGAAAATGTGGGATACAAATGCAACAAATAAATTAAAAAAAAAATGAACTAAATGAGTCTTTAGGAATTTGCTTTCTCCAGGGGATAAGAGAAATAAGGGTCACATTATCATGAAGAAGAAAAGTTCCCTTCGTCACTACCACCTGAAAATAGTCCTAAAGAGGACCCAAGATTTGTCCCTGTATGCCATCCATCCCAGGGGCAGCCCTAGTCAAGAGATTTGCTTGCTCCCTGCCCCAACATCAGCATAGAGGGTTTCGAAGTATGCGTGAAATATATCTGTGATCTTATCGCTATGCGTGATTAGCATTCCTGAAGCATCCTTCAAGGCAGGTTCAGCTCGAGACCCAGCACTTAATTATTCTAGCCAAATGCCTACCCACCCGATTACCATATTTGAAAAATGTATATTTCTGGTAGATCAAACTACGGGTGGTTTGCTCATAGATTAGTGAGTTCAATGCTATCTGGGTAGATCCTAGGGTGTCTTTGGCCTCCCAAGATTTCGTTCGTATATAGGCCCATTTCACTTGTCGCAACTAACCCTCCAAGTGTACTATACTGGCTGCCAACTTTTTCTTCCACGCACTAGTGTAGGAGATGTTGTCCCCCTGCAATACTGCTTTCACAGTATCCCAAAATAGGTTGGATGTTGCGTATTAGTGGTGAGAGAACCACCCACCAGTCCTGCACATGCTTAAAAAAATCAGAGCTCTTGGCCAGATATACAGGAAAGCACCACCCCTGGGAAGCCCGGTGACATCTAGGCACTTCCAAGTCTATCCACACAACTGAATGATCAGATATCATTTCAGGATCAACTTCTGCTGAGTGAACCAATGCAAACAAGCCTTGCTTCATAAATATGTAATCAAGCTAAGACAGAGTACCATGTGCCTGGGAGTCATGAGTGTAGTCTTGTTCCCCGAGGTGAAGGAGATGCCAGGTGTCCACTACCCCCAAGGCATTCCCAAAAGAGGAAAGAACACCTGTTTCTGGGGGTCCCCAGCCTTGCAAGCCTGTTGCAGACATGCTGGCCTCTTCAAGATGCATGACCAGATTCGTATCTCCTACTATCACTAGGTCAGCTTCATTTTAAGGGAATAAACGTTTGATCGTTGGGGGTAACAGGATCTATCAAATGGTGTAGGGCCATATGCCACCAAGATATAGATGTCTCTGCCATGTACCTTCAGGAGAAGATACCTCCCATGTTCATCTTTAAAGGCCACCTAGGCAGAGTAAACAATGTTTTTCTGATGAGAATGGGCACACACAGACACACCCTGGCGTCCCCCAGACAAGGCATAAAACACATCCCCTACCCAGAGATGCCTGAGTTTTTGGTGCTAAGCTTCTGTGAGTCTGGTCTCCTGGAGACATGCCACATCCACTCCTCTGCAGTTCAGGGCAGTCAAGATTTTAGCTCATATCACTGGTGAGGTCACATTGCCCACATTCCAGGTCGCAATCTGACAGTTAGATGCGCTTATGGTGGTCACCAGTCAAAGTACTCAGCATCCTCTTAATATCATACTAGAGACTCAGAATGCCCAGCCACCACTCTAAATCCCACTTTCTGGATGATTCCTCCTTCCATACCACCCTACCAATTCCCCTCAACTTCCCCTGACATTCTCTCCAAAATCCTCCCTTCCCCTGCCCACCCCTCCCTTCCACCCCGCTTCATCCCACAATATCATCCACTGCATGTCTAAGCAGTAGAAATTGGAAACCACTAAGGATGCCAGGGGTCCCACAGCCAATCACCCAGCTCAAAAACATGAGAAGTCTTTAACAAGATGTAACATTAAAGAAAGTCCACTTTGAAAGCACACAATCTTCAGAATTTTTCTGTTTATCCCCAAGGTTGTGGCACGATCTACCGAACTATATTAGATCAAAAACCTAATTTTAAAAATTTCAAATCCTGTTTAAAAACACATTTTTATGAATTGGCCTATGGTTCCATAAATTCCTGACTTTTGAACTAGTAGTTTGTAAGACTGAAAGGCAGTCTGCTTGTCAGCCTTTTTATATTTCTTTTACCCCCATCCCTGGCTTTTTATTTATTCTCTTTTGAGTGACTGTGTTACCTGTCCTATCTATAAATTGGCATTCTTTTCCTGACCTATTTACTTTTAATGGCATTGTAAACCACCACGGATCAGTTTCTGGTAAGTGGTATAACAAACTACGTAGTACATTTTAAAACAAATTAGAGAGCATATTTCTTCACTTAACATATAATCAACTGTTGAATTTGTTGCCAGAGAATGTGGTGAAAGCAGTTAGCAGGGTTTTAAAAAAAGGTTTGGACAAGTTATGATGACCCATCTCATTCGAATGGCGATCCAGGCCCTCCTCCAAGCGGCTGCCATCGAGCTTGTTCCCCCGGCAGAGCTCAACCAAGGTTTCTACTCTTGTTATTTCCTCATCCCAAGAAAACAGGAGAATTCAGACCCATCCTGGACCTCCGAGACCTCAACAAATGCATCCTGAGGGAAAAGTTCCAAATGCACTCTCACTGATCTGGAAGAACGATTGGCTAGCCTCCATGGTCCTCCAGGATGTGTACACTCACATTCCAGTCCACAAATCCCACAAAAAACAAGAGAGCATATTCTCCTTACCATATTGGCAATGCCCTAGTTGCCATGTTAGTTACACAACCATTCTTGTTTCCTTTCTCATTGTTTGGCCCACCATGTGGGCCTTAATAAAGTTCAGCAAAACCAGAGCTTGATGTCTCGCTTAATTCCTTCCCTTTCCCCGCAATCTCATCCTACCATAGCGGGCTTTCGAAGGGGCCCATCTAATGGGCAAAAATATCTGGCCCCTTCTCACCCCCTCAGCTGGAGAGTCACCAGTGTGTGACTGAATGCTTGTCCATGGAGAAAGCGGAGCTACTTACCTGTAATGGGGGTACTCCATGGACAGCAGGATAAGTCTCCTCCCCAATGGATGAGACCACGGAACCAAGCTGGAGACACCTGGAGGGGAGATAGCTCCACAGGGACTTATATAGTGGGCAAGTACAGCATGCTCAGAGGGAGCCTTCCAAAAGCTTTCCTCTGAGCTCTGGAAGAGTATAATCCATTTCCGGGTTCATCGGGTGATGTCACCTTTTAGTAAATTTAGCCCTGATTGTAAGTCTTCTGAGGCAGGAATCTATCTGAATTTATAACTAGCTTTGTACATAGAGTTGGAAAGGTGGGTGATGAAATCTAAATAAGGTTTCTGTAACTGAATGAGTTATCAGCATCAGGATCAGGGAGTGACTCTTGCCATCTCTGGGATAGGTTTTTCTACCTCTGGGAACCATAAGAATGTAAAAACTTAAGAATTGCCATACTGGATCAGAGCAGTGGACAATCCAGGTAACAAATACCTGGCAGAATCCCTAAAAGTAGCAAGATTCACGATACTTACCTCAGGGATAAACAGTGACTTTCTCCAGGTTTACCTTAATAACTGTGTATGGACTTTTACTCCTGGAACTTACTCAAACCTTTTTAAAATGCAGCTATCTTAACTGCTTTACCACATCATCTGGCAATGAATTCCAGAGCTTGGGTTGAGTGTTGAGTGAAAAATATTTTCTCCTATTTGTTTTAAATGTGTGTAACCTCATGGTGTGTCCCCTACCTTTGTACTTCCTGAAAAACAATTAATTTACATTTGTAAGTTCCAGACCACTCAGGATTTTGTACAACTTTATCATATCTCCCCTCAGCCATCTCTTTTCCAAACTGAGGAGCCCCAACCTCCCCAACCTTTCCTCATGTGAGAGTCATTCCACCACTTAATCATGTTGGTCGCAGTTCTCTCTATTTTTTCTAATTCTGCTATATCTTTTTTGAGATTCAGCAACCAGAATTATGCGCAATACTGAAGGTGCAGTTGCACCATGGAGTGATACAAAGGCATTATGATGTCTTTGTTTTATTCTTTATTCTTTTCCTAACAATTCTGTTTGCTTTTTTGGTTGCTGCAGCACACTAAGCAGAGGATTTAAGTGTACTGTCCACGATAACACCTAGATCCTTTTCCTGGGCAGTGACTCCCGTATAGCTGTAATTTGGGTCATTGTTCCCTATGTGCTTCAATCTGTATAGATCCACATTAAATTTCATCTGTCATTTAGATGCCATCTTCCAGTCTTGCATGGTCCTTCTACAGTTTCTCACAATCCGCATGACAGGATTCCTACAATCCAAGATAAACACTTGGAAGGTTATCCAGTTTGTAAGAAGAGTTTATTGGTCATTTTCATTCCCCTGCCTCAAGGCCCTTGTAACTAGTGTAGACTGTTATATCTCTTTACATGCCTCAGCAATCAGACCCATAATCTCCATTGCTAATTAATGTCTTTCCATTTGTTTTTAATATAATTTGCAGAACACTTTGAAGTCATTGGCCCTGATCAACCAGTGGTTGCTGTTCTGGGTGAAGATGCTGAGTTATCCTGCCACCTCTCCTCAGTCCTCAGTGCTGAACACATGGAGGTGAGGTGGTTCCGATCCAGATTCAACTTAGTCGTGCACCTGTATGAGAATGGGAAGGATCAGAATGAGCATCAGATCCCAGAATACAGAGGCAGGACAGAGCTGATCAGAAATTACATTTCATGTGGCATCGTGTCACTGAGGATACAGAATATTGAGCCTGATGATGAAGGAAGTTACTCGTGTTTCTTTCAATCTGATCTGTCCTATGGAGAAGCAACATTGGAGCTGAAAGTAGCCCGTAA
Organism: Microcaecilia unicolor; assembly: GCF_901765095.1. Taxonomy (NCBI): domain Eukaryota; kingdom Metazoa; phylum Chordata; class Amphibia; order Gymnophiona; family Siphonopidae; genus Microcaecilia; species Microcaecilia unicolor. The sequence goes on along the minus strand of NC_044033.1, from coordinate 226,827,874 downwards.
GTGAAAGATTTCATTCTCTTCTGACTTTCTATCTTGTCTGTGTTCAGTGTAAGATTGACTAAAAGACATAAGTAGCTTTTATGGCTACATTGCCATAATGCAGATACACTGCAGGACTCACTGATATTACACATATATTGTTAAGGAAAGAGGCAGAGAAGTGATAGGAGAGATTAAGTGTGGCTAGTGAGCTCAGACACAAGGGCAGACAGGTACAAAAAACACTGAACAGCTGACCAGGAGTCAGATCTAGACATATTACAGGCTGAAAGTAGGGGATAAAATGCTATCTCATGTATCTTCCCTTATAAGAGATCCTTATAAGAGGATGGGATAGGGCAGAAACGACTCAACCATGTGGACGCCCCTCACAATTACGCACTATGGCAATTTACTGCATAATTATAGAATAGAATATAGGCACTATACTGCCCTGTATGCGAATAAGTAAACACTGACACACATGGATGGCACTATTCTATAAATTTACATGTGCAATCAGTGTGTAAATTTTAGCACTCTGTTAGAGAAAGAGGTAGGAGGAGGCTTTATTGCAAAGGACACCACACTACTGTATTGTGGATACACTGCAGGACTCGCTTAGATTTACTATCCCGCCTATCAAATCAGGTGTCTAGGCGGCATACAGGCTAAAAACAAAAAATGAGCTAACATGCATGTACGGACAATACAAGACACAAGAGGAAAGAGGGCAGAACTACAATATCTTAATAGGAAAGAAGGAAGGGAGCATTAAAACTCACTGTCAGTCAGACTCATCCTCCGCAGCAGTGGAATGGGGAGTGTATAAAGAGGATTTTGGAGAACGCATCTAGGAATAGGAAAGTCTTAAGCTTCTTTTTGAAACTTTGAAGGGAAGTGTGGTGACAAAGTTTCTGTGGAAGCCTGTACCAGTGTTCTGGGCCCTGTACGGAGAAAATAGCTTTCCTAGTATGTTTGTGTACAATGACGCGAAAAGATGGTATTACTAGAAAATGTTTGAGTGGATGATTGGAGTAGTCTCTGGCTGGTGTATGGAACCAGTAGCCAGCAAAGATTTGGTAGGTCTTATAGACCAGCAGCAGAATTTTAAATATAATGGGGCAATGGGAGCCAGTGGGCGGCTTTAAGGAGTGGGGTCACGTGATCAAATTTCTTTTTTCCAGTTATTAGTTTTATAGCTGTATTTTGGATTATCTTTAAGTGTCTAGTGTCTGTAGCTTTGAGACCTAGGTATAATGAGTTGCAATAGTCTAGTCTGCTAATCACAAAGGAGTGTATAAGGATGTTAATGGCTTGCGGATCAAGGAATGGACGAACGGATCTAATCTGTTTGAGTCTATACAAGCAGTTCTTGATGTGCGAAATCTGTTTGCAGAATGTAAGAGATTCATCTAGGTAAATGGCCAAGTATTTTAGTGGATTGCACTTGCAGAGCTTGTGTAGAGTTAAGGAGAATGGGATGTGTGAGTATACCATTTGCAAAGTTGGAAAAGAGAAGAAAAATTGATTTTCTAGGATTAAGTATAAGCTTATTGTGGGACAACCACTCGATTATTTGTACAAGCTTATGATTTAGTGATTAAATCATGTGAGTATCTGTTGAGTCAATATGATGTAGAAATTGTATATCATCTGCGTATACGAATGCTATGAAATCTAGGGATTGAACGAGTGTTAGTAATGGGGCTAAAAAAATATTGAACAAGGTCAGAGAAAGGATTGATCCTTGTGGAACACCTGAATTGAAAGTAAATGGCTTTGATTTCAGGTCTTTGACATAAGATTGTATATGAGCGGTCGGAGAGGAAAGATTTGAACTGGTTGAGTGCTTGGTCTCGAATCCCTATTTGAAAAAGCCCATCTAACAACAGATTGTGATCTACCAAATTGAATGCTGCTGAGAAGTCGAGCGAGAGTAGGTTAGTTGATTTATTGTGATCTAATTGACAGCGAATGTGAGTTGTGATGTCTAGCAGGGCAGTTTTGGTACTATGATGTTTTCTAAATACTGTCTGATTTGGATGAAGAGTTTTAGTTTTTTAAAGGAAATCTTGAAGCTGTGTGTGAATGGTGGTTTTTTGCAATTTTTATAAGAAAAGGAAGGTTTGCTATGGGGCGATAATTCCCCTTGTCCAAGAGAGGCTTGGATGGGTCTTTTAGCTTAGGCCTTAGGATAGCTTATTTTCATGCCTCCGGGACTATACCTGAAGAAAGGGAAGAAGTAATCATTTGTGAGATGTAAGGGCCTAGCTCCTGGGCAGAGTTTTTTTTAATGAAAGTGGAAGGGATAGGGTCTCAAGGGGCAATAGTGGCTTTCATTCCTTTCATTATGGTGTCTAGCTGAGATTTGGATGGGGTATGAAATCCATTGAGTAGGCTGAGCGATAGATGAGGTTGTGAAGTAGGGCTATGTGACATAGTTGATAATGTATGGGCGAAGGTGCTACGTTGAACAGTGATTTTATCTTTGAAATAGTCCACAAGATCTTGGCTGGAGGGGAGTGTAGAGGGGTGAGGTGCAGTTAATGATTTCAGTGTTTGATAAAATATAGCTGTGTTTGGTGCTTTAGCTATCTTAGAAGAGTAAGGAAAGAGACAGAGAAGTGATAAGATTAAGGCCCCCAATGCTCTCAAGTCGCCATTAAATGCTGCAGTAGCTGTTGAATTTACCAATTTCTAAACAGCGACCAATGATAAAAGAAAATTGCATGCAAATGAGATGCATGGAAAATCTGCAAGTGGCTTGGTAGGGAAAGCGCTTAGCACATGTGCAGAACAGTCTCTCTGTAAGAGTCTATGTTCTGTGCTTACCCAGGAATCATTTTGTCCCACTGCTCCTTTCCCCTGCAGTGCTCAGCTTAGTTGCTTTCCCTATGGCTCCCCCCTCCCCGGCCAATTTTGCTGGTGTGCTTGGGAATCTCCTCCTTGTTTAAGCCCCCCCAGCTGACATCATAGGGGCATTCCCCACCCGATAGACTGTCTGCTTTTGTTTCTCCGCCCCTCTAAGCTGTTTCTGCTCTCCAACACTGTTTTGCTCCTCCTGGTATTGAAAAATGCAAGAAGACTGCACACAATGAAGCTCCAGACCCACCGTAGGTGCTCCTTTCTGTGAATCGCACTGAATGCTCATTGTAATACTAATGAGTTTCCTGTAATACATTTGCATAGGATTCTTAGTAGCTGCTATGGCAGATGGTTAAAGTCCCGCAAAACCCCTTTGTGCATTAGACACTACATAACATTTGTTTTAGACCGGCTACAACAGATCTAAAGCAAACATTGCAACCATGGTAAACTTTGTGCATCGGCCCTTTAGTGTGGATAGTGAACTCAGGTTTGGCACAAGGGTAGACAGGTACAATAAACTCTGAACAGGACAGTGCTGCCTAACAGTGCGGCACCTAGCAGGGCCCTGCCACTCAGCATCCTGCCTAAGGCGCAAGCCTTAGTGCGGCACCTGGTTCAGTACCTGGGTTATTGAGATTATATTGCCAGATCTGATTGATTTTAGGTTGTTTTTTGGTTTTTCTTTTCTGTTTTGTATTTCTAGTGGAGATGGAATGGTTTCCAATATGGATTGGTTTATTTGGATTACGATTGGTTACTTTTATCAGGTAGGCTTGGATTTTGTTAGTAAGGCCAGCTCTATATTTTATGGTTACAGTAGATCCAAGCAGTTTATTTTAAATCATAGGCACTTGGGGGCGCTGTGGAGCACTGACAGTGATGGCAGTATAATTACTGAGCTCCTGATGACTCCCGCATTAAATTGAAATATCATCTCAATCCATGCAGCAATGTAACCTTTTTTCTTTAACATTAACCTTCGATCCAGCTTACTGACATGGCTTCTGGTAAAAATAGCAAACGACATAGAACTAGTTTCTCCACAAAAAGACACCTCAGATAAGACTGAAGATTCTACTACAGCCACCATATTGGAAGAGATTCGTGCTCTCAAAGACTTAATATCAGAGACTAAAGAGGATCTAAATGACACTAAGGAGGATCTATCAACGATAAAATCAGACTTATCCCTATTAAATTCCAAAGTGATCATGCTAGAAACAAAACAGGGAGTAGTGGATGAAAACATAAAAATGCTGCAAAAGACAAATTAAGATGATATCATAGCTTGAGTGGGAAATGGAAGACAGCAACAATAGAGTGAGGAGGAATAACGTCCGTCTCCTGGGCCTATTTGAAAATGCAGAAGACACAGATCCTATACAAATTTCGGAAAAATTCATACCTAATATATTAGGTCTCCAGTTCTCCAAGGACTTTGAACTGAAGCAAGAGCACCAAGTACTGACTCAAAGTGGGCCAAAAAATAAATATCTGCAGCCCATTGTGATGCAGCAGACATATTACAACGGGCTCATCTCCCTGTTCCAGTGACATTCGAAAGTCAGGTGCTACAGTTAATGCTGGACCTCTGCAAAGCTACAGTCAATGTAAGAAAACAATTCTTGGCATACCGACCTAAATTAAAAGAAATAAACACTAGAAACGGCCTCTTCTTCCCAGCTCGAATGCACTTAACATACAACAATGTTACAAAAGATTTTTACTCTACCAATGCTTTGAATTCATGGAAGAAATCGCTCCCTGCAAGGCTGATGCAAGTTAACTTTTTATTACTTTACATTGCATGAGTAATCCTTATATACTTTCTTCAACCAAACCAGCGTTTTACGAACATACATTTATACGTTTACTGCATGTCTGCTTACTTCTCCATATCAGATCATGGCTGCCACAATGATATAAGTGCTCACTTGATTCTAAGGTGACAGTCATATTACTAGTTTTCTTATGTATATCATATATTTGCATCATATATATTATATTATTGTTGATCTTTCAATGTTAACACTATTCACATCATTATTATTGGATTCAGTGAAGGGTTGCTGTCCTTCCAGGTCGCCACGTCTCATGGTTAGAACATACTGTGCTTGTATGTTCTCTGTGGGAGAGGAGGAGTGGCCTAGTGGTTAGGGTGGTGGACTTTGGTCCTGAGGAACTGAGTTCAATTCCCAGCACAGACAGCTCCTTGTGACTCTGGGCAAGTCACTTAACCCTCCATTGCCTGCCACATTGAGCCTGCCATGAGTGGGAAAGCACAGGGTACAAATGTAACAAAAATAAATAAAAATTTTCTGCACAATGCTCTGTTTTTTTTTGTATTTGTACTCAGTTTGTACATCACATTGTCTTTAATCCACTGCCTCAGTTAAGAACACTAGCCAAATTTCTCAACATGCCTGTTAATATTGCATACCTTTGATGTTACATGACTGTCACTATCATATCCCTTAATGTTAAGGGTTTTAACAATTCTATTAAAAGGAAATAATTGTTGAACTCCTTGACCAAGCATTCTCCAGATATTGTCTTTTTCCAAGAGACACACTTATCAGAGTATGAATCTGCCAAATTAAAAACTAATTGGTCTCTCCCTCCACTTTTTTTCTGCAGTTGATGGTAAATGGCAGTTATTTAAACTAGATAGTCATGCATATGTATGAACTCCTCGTTTGACTTTATTTCATTGAATTATTTTTATAATTAATACGTAAATATAATGTAGTTTTAAACAGTGTCGGATCATGATGTTTTAAAATATTTTATTAGTTCAAGTTTTATAAATGTATTTTTCACCATAAGATCAGGATAAATATATATGTAGAGGTATTGATGTTTCATCAGACTGACCTATATCTTTCGCTTGTCATTATTTGATAGTTATTACTTTTTATTGTTTGGTGTTTCTCTGTCCATAATATCTGCCTACATATTTATAATATATTATGAATTTAAAACAATTTTTTCATATAATTTATCATTATAAATCTACAGATGTGCAATACTATTATGAATGTCCATATATGTTTGGCTATATATTTCATAATGGCAGATATATTATTTGATATCTCTTAATATTATGTTAAAAAAAATTTTTTTAATTTGTCCTGTTTTTTGTAGAAAGTTGTTTGTGACCCCTGAGGCAGGAGGTTTGGCGCCGAAACACAGACCGTGTCGGGTCCTTGATATGAATATTCTGAATAAACTGTTTCTTGATATTATCTCCCTATTGGTTTGCACATTTGTCAGCCTCTACTTTTGCTGTTTTGCTTTGATTCTCCGTGGAGGCTCCTCCTGTTTTCTTGGATTTGCTTTAAAAAAAAGTGGTGTTGCCATCATTATCAGAAAGAGAACTAATATTAAACTGCTAACCTATGACAAAGATTCTATAGGTAGATGAGTAAAAGCAGTGGCGTAGGAAGGGGGGCGGTGGGGCGGTACACCCCGGGTGCATGCCACTGGGGGGGGTGTCGACTCCGCTGGTTCCCTGCTCTCTCTGTCCTGGAACAGGTTACTTCCTGTTCCGGGGTAGAGAGAACAGGGAATCAGTGGAGCCGATGCAGCTCCCAGCGACGTGCAGTTGGGGCGGAGAGGCCCTCCCACCTGTCCCCTTTCCTACGCCAGTGGTAAGAATGCGCTCCGGAGGGGGTGCGCAGCGGCGAACCGCCCCAGGTGTCAGCCGCCCTCGCTACGGCACTGAGTAAAAGCATCAGTGACTATAGATGATAAACCTTTAACTTTGTTAAATATTGATGCTCCAAATACCGATTGTCCTGATTTTTTTCTATGCTATTTTAGACATCATTAGTTCTGAGGGTGATAAGCCTATTGTGTTGAATGGGGACTTCAACGTAATACTTAATCCTAAATTAGATAGGAAATCCACCCCCACCGAGGTACTTCATTTGCCGTGTCTCCCTGCACCGATAAGGCATTGGCCTTAGATTTTCAAGTTGGCAGTACTGGGGGATGCATTGGAGGAGTAGAAGCAACACTGACCTGCTCCGGGCTCTGCTCCTTGTTGAAGAAGTCACTATCACAGATGGAAATTTCCTCCACATCTTCTGCAGTAGCCGCCAGTGTGGGTGAACTTGATCCTCTCCAGAAAACTGCCTCCGAGGAGCAGAAGATCCTCACACCTTGGAGGGGTGGTCTTTAAATATCCCAACTGTTCACCCCAACAGCCTTGCCTGTTCAGCACACTCTGGCCAATCCCCAATAACCTGACACTGAGTCTTTTAAATTCAGTGTTTCCTTCCCTGACCTACTTCTCTCCCTCATTTCCTTTCCCTTGATCCTGCTGCCGACGCTACCTCCCGGAAAATTCTACCCTGCCAGCCTCCATAGGCAAGTGGGCCGAGTGTTCTGTTAGGGTCTGCCTCAAGACTAGCTCCGGGGTTTGCTATGTACACAAATGTTTCAAAGAAACCCAAGACCAATCTCTGCAGCATATTACTGGAAATGCCCTTATCTTTGGGTTGAAAGGCATTTACTATTACCCTTTATCACGTCTCACTTAACCAGTTTCTAACCCAGTGACTTTAGGGCCTTTACCAAGAGTGCTCAGTTTCTTCATAAGTTGTCTATTGGGAACCATGTCAAAGACTCTGCTAAAATCTAAGTACACCACATCCAGCACTTTCCTCCAATCTAAATCTCTGGTCACCCAGTCAAAGAAATTAATCAGATTTGTCTAACAAGACCTACCTCTAATAAAGTCATGCTACTTGGAATCCTGAAATCCATTGGATTCCATAAATCTCACTATATTTGTTTAGCAGTGTCCCTATTATTCTCCGGGGACAAGCAGGCTGCTTGATCTCACATGTGGGTCGGCGTCCACGGCGGCCCAGGAAACGGCAAATTTTTTCAGAGCAAAAATTAAAAAATTTTGCCACAGCCTTCTGGCGCGTGAACCGTGCATGCGCAGATGAATTCCCGCCCGTTGTATTCCCGTTCAGTTTTTTTCTTTCCCACGGCGGAGAAATAGTGTATTTCGGTTTCATCTCTTCGTATTTTGGCCCAGGAAGAGCTTTCGACGATTTTCGTCGTTTAAAAAAACAAACAAACAAAAACTTTTACCTTCCCGTATTTTTCTTAGGTTTTTTTAGCCTTTTTTGTAAGTTTTCTTTCTTCTTCGAAGCGGCCGGGTATTACCCCTTTTCTTTTGAGCCTTTCTTCTTTCAGAGGCACAATCACGTCTTTTGATTTCGCCAAAGCCGCTTTTTCTTCCATGTCATCGAAGACACCCAGCGGCTTCAAATGTTGTACTCGGTGCAACCGGACCATCTCAGGTACCGATATCCACTCTTGGTGTATCCAGTGCTTTGGGCCCAACCATAGCCCAGCCGCTTGTAGTCTGTGTCTTCGTATGAAGAAACGGACCCAAGCGTCTCGAGAAGCCCAACGAGAGAAGCTTTTTGGGGCTCAGTCCGGTCCTTTGACATCGACATCGGTACCGACATCGAGGGACGCATCAATGTCAGGAGCGACGGTAATGGCAGCGGAATGACCAACTCATGCTGGGAGCAGTGAGGCATCGAGTGGGTCTCCACCTGTCTTGAGGCCTCCTGTTATGCAAGCCCTCCAGGACCGATCCTCATCGGACCTGGCCCCGATGAGACGTGAGGATTCCATGTCTTCCTCATCAGTACTGAGGAGTCTTGATGACGGGCGTCGAGCGAGGGCGAAGAAGCACCGTCATCATTCTCCTTCGACATACGGTGCCAGGAGCTCTGGGGTGTCGAGGGAATCAGCACCTGAGAAGCATTGGCGTCGGGAGGATCGCTCTCCCTCTATTCAGGAGGTGCCGATGCTTCGGTCTAGCAGCCCGGTACCTGCTCCCGAGCCTCGACAGATTCTGCCACCAGCAACTTTACCGACCCATGGTCAGTACTGAGGAGTCTTGATGACGGGCGTCGAGCGAAGGAGAAGAAGCACCGTCATCGTTCTCCTTCGACATACGGTGCCGGGAGCTCTGGGGTGTCGAGGGAATCGGCACCTGAGAAGTGTTGGGGTCAAGAGGATCGCTCTCCCTCTATTCAGGAGGTGCCGATGCATCGGTCTAGCAGCCCAGTACCTGCTCCCGAGTCTCGACAGATTCTGCCACCATTTTGGCGTGACACTGGCTATAGTTGAGGCACTGGATTGCTGATGTGTTGTCCAAATCTCATCTAGCGAAGTTGCCCTTTCAGGGGAAACTACTCTTTAGTGTGGATTTGGAGAAGATTGTTAAAGACCTGGGAGATTCCAAAGTCCAGTGACTACCTGAGGAAAAGCCTAAGCCTCCGTTTTTGAGAAGCATGGAGGTATAGACCAGAGAAAACTAGTGCTTCCACTCAAAGACCTTGCTTTTCTCAGACTTTGCCTTCCTTTTGAGGAGGCAAGAATCCCTTTTCCGCTTCCTCAAGAACATCTTCCTCTTCACAGCCCTTGCAATGATTTGGTCGAAGTTCACTCCTTGTACTCAGACATAGGTGGGCATCTTTCCTGCTTTCACAAGGAGTGGACCACCATTACTGCAGACCAATTGGGTCCTAAATATCATTCTCCATGGCTACAAGCTAGAATTTTCAAAGCTACTCACAGATCTTTTCATGCTGTCCCCTTGGGGCAGCTTCTCAAAGAGTTGGGCAGTTCTAACTACCTTAGCCTCTTTAAGGTAAGGGGGGGCATTGAGCCCACTCTTATAGCAGAGAGCGGCATGGCTTGATATGCCATCTATTTTGTCATCCCAAAGAAAGAAGACTCTTTTCATCCAGTTCTGGATCTCCAAGGGGATAACAAGTCTCTCAGAATGCTGCACTTCTGCATGTAGACTTTTCGTTCTGTCATAGCCTCAGTACAGGCAAGTGAGTTTCTCACCTCATTGGACCTCTTCATATCCCAATTTGGCCTCCTCACACAGGAAATGTCTCCAGTTTGTGATCCTGAGAGATCATTTTCAATTCAAGGCAGTGGCGTAGCCAGACAGCCAATTTTGGGTGGGCCTGAGCCCGAAGTGGGTGGGCACAAAATTTTCTCTCTGCCCCGCCCCTTCCTCCCCCTATTTCCCACCTCTCCCCCAGCACCTCCCAACTCAAAATAGAAACAGAAACACTTTAGCTCATGAGGAAAGTGACATCCGCTATGCACACTTCTCAAGCTATCATATTTCAGTTAAGATTCAAAATAAAATACCTTTTCTACCTTTGTTGTCTGGTCATTTTCTTTTTCCATCATGTTGATCCAGTTTCTCTTTTGAACTTTCCAATCTTTCTGCTATTTCTCCTTCAAGCAGCTGCTGTCCATTTGTCTTTTTCTCCTCTCTTGTTCCATTCCCTCACTTCACTTGCCTCTGACATATTGACCTTTCCATTTTAGCTCTTTCCTCTGTTTTTTTTCTTTTCTCTGTCCACCCAAATTTTATCCTAACCCCATTCCTTTGTTTTACTTTTCAGATACCTGTCAGATTTCCATTTCCTTTTTACACACTAGTTCTCCTATTCACCATCTCTCTACTTCCCCAGCCACCCATTCCCTTCCATCTTCAATCTATTCCCCATTACCATATTTCTTTCCCCTGTAATCACCATCCTCCTCACATTTATTTCCTTGCCACCCCTTTGGCCTCTCCCACATGGTTCCACCTTTCCCAGTGTCTCTCTCCCTCCACCCTTCTAGCCCAGCATCTGCTCCCTCTCTTCTCCCCACCCTTCACCCCCTCCCAGCATCTTCCTGTCACTTCTCTCTTTCGTCTTGCCCCCCTCTCCTGTGATCCAGTGTGACCAGAATTTCCCCCACCCATCCTGTTTCTTTCCATCCCTCCCCTCTCCCCCTTCGCAGCATCTCTCATCTCTCTCTTGGTAAAGAACAACGTGGATGCAGCAGCTCACAGGTTTGCTTGCTACTACTACTTATCATTTATAAAGCGCTACTAGACGTACGCAGCACTGTACACTTGAACATGAAGAGACACTGCTCAATAGAGCTTACAATTTAATTAGGACAGACAAACAGGACAAACAAGAGATAAGGGAATATTAAAGTAAGGATGATAAAATAAGGGTTCTGAACAAGTGAATAAGGGTTAGGAGTTAAAAGCAGCATCAAAAAGGTGGGCTTTTAACAAAGATTTGAAGACTGCCATCAAACCAGCTATCCTCTAAGGAAAAAAAACAACAGTATTAGGAATCACAATAGACCACAACCTCATATCTGACCAAATACCTGAAATAGTATTGAAAGTTTTCAAAACACTGTGCAGATTAAGAAGAATCAGAAGCTGCTTCTCCACCATGACATTTTGCTCCTGGTTCAATCACGTATCCTGTCCACACTGACTACTGTAATGGAATGTACATCGGATGCAAAGCCTTAAGCTTAAAGAAATGATAAACTGCCCAAAACACTGCAGCACGCCTGATATTTCAGAGAGAGATTCCTCTACTGCAAGTCCTACTATAGCTTCAAACCTATTACCATCAACCACCAAATTTTAAACAGAACGGCACGTAATTATACATGCTCCCTAATAACTCTCCTAGTAAATGCGGATAAGGGTGCCGATTACTTTTATTACACCTATCAAATTGCAATGGGTGACATGCTTAACAACTCCAATAGAGAATACTACTAATTCAGGGTCCACTTGACGTATCTTATCCTAAATAATTATACGGACAAATATAAGGAACCACAAAGTTTTGTAAAGAAAGTTCTATGTAGAATCATGTTCACTGCAATGTTAATTTTGTTTGCTATGTTTTCAATGAACCGCGACGCGACGACTGCGCGGGGGAGTAGAAACAGAAATTTACCAAATGGCTTCCTTACAGTGGACTTCATAGGCTGGCTCACTTGCACTCCACTCCTGAGGTTGCAGCGGCGAACTGGCGGGCGGAGCGCTACTCTCCAGTAGTAAAAGCAGCAAGCCGGCAGGTTTGAGTCCGTCCTTCGCTTCCCCGCCCTCTCTGTGTCCCGCCTTCCTGTGATGTCATTTCCTTTCAGGCGGCGGGACGCAGAGAGGCGGGCGGGGAAGCGAAGGACGGACTCAAACCTGCCGGCTTGCTGCTTTTACTACTGGAGAGCGGCGCACTGGCGCCCCGCCCGCCAGTTCATCGCTGCGGGCGAGGATTCGAAAATAAAGACGGACGGGGATGGACTCGGACTCTGGGTGGGCGGGCGGGCCTGAGGCTAAATTGGGTGGGCCTGGGCCCACCCAGGCCCACCCGTAGCTACGCCCCTGATTCAAGGCCATGCCTTTTGGCCTTGCCACTACACTTCAAAAGTTATGGTGGTGGAGGTGGTTGCAGTCTTTTCTTACCAGCAAGGGATCTAGGTACATCCTTACCTGGACGATTGGCTAATTCGGGCACCTTCTTATCAAGAGAGCCTTTGTACTACACAGATAGTCCTGTCTCTTCTTCTGGTTGGGTTGGGTGGTTAATTACAATGAGAGTCATCTCGCCCCCACCCAGATCCTGGAGTTTCTGGGAGTGTGCTTCAATAGGTGGAGAAGGTTTTCCTGCATCATCATTGTCAGGTCAAGCTCAAACAGCAAATTCTCAGGTTTCTCTCTATTCCTTGCCCGCGGGCATGGAATTATGCTCAGGTTCTTGGTTCTATGGTGGCAAATTTGGATGTTCTGCCCTGGGTGAAGTTCCACATGTATCCCCTACTGTTGTCTCTGTTGAGCCAGTGGTCTCTGGTCTTACAGACTTACCCAGCTGGTGCCATGGATGCCTCAAGCCAGACAAAATCTGATTTGGCGGCTTCTACCTGCATACACACAGGCAGAGTCTCTCTTGCAGACTCCCAGTTGGTGTGTTCTTACCTCTGATCCCAGCCTCTTTGGATGGGGAGCCCATTATCTCCACCACTCTGCACGGGGCTGCTGGTTGAGAGTGGAGGCATCCTGGACCATCAACAGATTGGAACGTCAAGCTATCCAGAAAGCTCTGCTAGCCTTTATGCCTCTTCTTCACGGGAGGCTGGTGCACGTGCTCTTGGACAATTTCACAATCATGTCTTACATCAACAGACAAGCCTGCTTATAATCGAACGAGAATAACGCCCAAGTTCCGACCTAAATCGGGAGATGGGCGTTTATCTCACAAAAACGAATAACGCGGTATAATCAAAAGCCGAATTTGGGTCGCTTTCAACTGCACTCCGTCGCGGATGCGGACAAAGTGGACGGGGGCGTGTCGAAGGCGTGTCGAAGGAGGAACTGGGGCGTGGTTATCGGGCGAACAGAGATGGGCGCCCTTCGCCGATAATGGAACAGTTTTGAGCTAGAATTTAGAACACTTTTCCTGGACCCTGTTTTTTTACGAATAAGGCCCCCAAAAGTGCCCTAAATTACCAGATGACCCCCAGAGGGAGTCGGGGATGACCTCCCCTGACTCCCCCAGTGGTCACTAACCCCCTCCCACCACAACAAATGATGTTTCACAACTTTTTACTTTCACCCTCAAATGTCATACCCTCCTCCCAAGCAGCAGTATGCAGGTCCCTGGAGCAGTTGTTAGGGGGTGCAGTGGACGTCAGGCAGGTGGACCCAGGCCCATCCCCCCCCCTACCTGTTACAATTGTGCTGCTTAATGCTATTAGTCGTCCAACCCCCCCCAAACCCACTGTACCCACATGTAGGTGCCCCCCTTCACCTCTTAGGGCTATAGTAATGATGTAGACTTGTGGGCAGTGGGTTTTGAGGGGGATTTGGGGGGCTCAACACCCAAGGGAAGGGTGCTATGCACCTGGGAGCTCTTTTACCTTTTATTTGTTTTTTGTAAAAGTGCCCCCTAGGGTGCCCGGTTGGTGTCCTGCCATGTGAGGGGGACCAGTGCACTATGAATCCTGGCCCCTCCCACGAACAAATGCCTTGGATTTATTCGTTTTTGAGCTGGGCGATTTCATTTTCCATTATCGCTGAAAAGCAAAATCGCCCAGCTCACACCTTGACGAATAAAACATGGGCGTCTTTTTCTTTTAAAAAATACGATCCGCCCCGCCCCTTCACGGACCCGTTCTCGGAGATTAACGCCCATGGAGATAGGCGTTTCTGTTCCATTATGCCCCTCAAGGTGGAACAAAGAGTATATCTCTAGCATGTCTTCTATTTCAGTGAGTGGATCATTCCTATAATTTCAGCATCTCACAAATTGAGTTCACTGAACTCGCAAGCAGATTTCCTCAGCATATTGTCTCTGGACCGGGGGGAATGGCAACTGGACCCAGGGGAATGGCAACTACCATTTTGCCTCTTTTCCACACAGTGGGGTCTTATCCGGTTCTGGACCTCTTGACTTTCAGACTCAGTGCACAAGTACACAGCTTCTACAGCCACTTCAGGGAGAAATATTCCCTAGGAATGGATGCACTGGTATAGCCTTGGCTATCGGATGGCCTCCTTTGATAAAATGAGAAGAACGGTGAAAAAGAAACTTAGAAGAGTGGCTTTGAGGGTCAAAAATTTACATCAGGAGTGGATGCTATTCAAAAACACCATCCTGGAAGCCCAGGCCAAATACATTCCATGTTTTAAAAAAGGAGGGCGGAAGACCAAATGACAGCCGGCATGGTTAAAAAGTGAGGTGAAGGAAGCTATTAGAGCTAAATGAAAATCCTTCAGAAAATGGAAGAAGGAACTGACTGAAAATAATAAGAAACAGTATAAGGAATGCCAAACGCAAAGCGCTGATAAGGAAGGCTAAGAGGGACTTCGAAAAAAAGATTGCGTTGGAGGCAAAAACATATAGTAAAATGTTTTTTAGGTATATAAAAAGCAGGAAGCCGGCAAAAGAATCGGTTGGACCGCTAGATGACCAAGGAGTAAAAGGGTCGATCAGGGAAGACAAAGCCGTAGCGGAGAGATTAAATGAATTCTTTCCTTCGGTCTTCACCAAGGAAGATTTGGGTGGAATACTGCTGACAGAACTGGTATTCGAAGCTGATGAGTTGGAGAAACTTAATGAATTCTCTGTAAACCTGGAGGATGTAATGGGGCAGTTCTACAAACTGAAGAGTAGCAAATCTCCTGGACCGGATGGTATTCATCCCAGAGTACTGATAGAACTGAAAAATGAACTTGCGGAGCTATTAGTAATATGTAATTTATCCTTAAAATTGAGCTTGGTACTGGAAGATTGGAGGGTGGTCAATGTAACACCAATTTTTTAAAAAGGTTCCAGAGGAGATCCGGGAAATTATAGACTGGTGAGTCTGACGTCGGTGTCGGGCAAAATGGTAGAGACTATTATAAAGAACAAAATTACAGAGCATATTCAAAAGCGTGGATTAATGAGACAAAGTCAACATGGATTTAGTGAAGGGAAATCTTGCCTCACCAATCTACTACATTTCTTTGAAGGGGGTGAACAAACGTGGATAAAGGTGAGCCGGTTGATATTGTGTATCTGGATTTTCAGATGGCGTTTGACAAAGTACCTCATGAAAGACTTCAGAGGAAATTGAAGAGTCATGGAATAGGAGGTAGTTTTCTATTGTGGATTAAAAACTGGTTAAAAGATAGAAAGCAGAGAGTAGGGTTAAATGGTCAGTATTCTGAATGGAGAATGGTAGTTAGTGGGGTTCCCCAGGGGTCTGTGCTGAGACCCCTCCTTTTTATCATATTTATAAATGACCTAGAGATGGAAGTAACTAGTGAGGTAATTAAATTTGCTGATGACACAAAGAGGCATATTTTCAAAGCACTTTGGGAGGCTAAGTTCCATAGGTTTCTATGGAACTTTGGGAGGCTAAGTGCTTTGAAAATGAGCTTGAAAGTCATTCAAAATCGTTAAATCATGGGAGGATTGTGAAAAATTACAAGAGGACCTTACGAGACTGGTAGATTGGGCGTCTAAATGGCAGATGACATTTAATGTGAGCAAGTGCAAAGTAATGCATGTAGGAAAGAGGAACCCGAATTATAGCTACATCATGCAAGTTTCCACGTTAGGAGTCACGGACCAAGAAAAGGATCTAGGTGTTGTCGTTGATGATACATTGAAACCTTCAGCTCAGTGTGCTGCAGCAGCTAAGAAAGCAAATAGAATGTTAGGTATTATTAGAAAAGGAATGGAAAACAAAAATGAGGACGTTATAATGCCTTTGTATCGCTCCATGGTGTGACCACACCTCAAATATTAGTTCAATTCTGGTCGCCGCATCTCAAAAAAGATATAGTGGAATTAGAAAAGGTACAGAGAAGGGCGACAAAAATGATAAAGGGGATGGGACAACGTCCCTATGAGGAAAGGCTAAAGCGGCTGGGGCTCTTCAGCTTGGGGAATAGACGGATGAGGGAGATATGATAGAGGTCTAGAAAATGGAGAGGAGTGGAACGGGTAGACATGAAGCGTCTGTTTACGCTTTCCAAAAATACTAGAACTAGGGGGCATGCAATGAAGCTACAAAGTAGTAAATTTGAAACGAATTGGAGAAAATGTTTCTTAACTCAACGTGTAATTCAACTCTGGAATTCATTGCCAGAAAATGTGGTAAAGGCGGTTAGCTTAGTAGAGTTTTAAAAAGGTTTGGATGGCTTCCTAAAGGAACAGTGCATAGACCATTATTAAATTGGACTTGGGGAAAATCCGCTATTTCTGAGATAAGAAGTATAAAATGTTTTGTACTTTTTGGGGGGGATCTTACCAGGTATTTGTGACCTGGATAGTCCACTTCTTCTTATGCTAGAGTGTGAAGAATTTTTGAGAGCTGGTCTGCACAGAATGGTGTTTCTCTGTTTCATGCTTCTTTGTTTCAAATTTTATCCTTCTTTCGGGAGGGATTCAAAAAGGCTGGCTCTTAATTCGATCTAGTGTCAGGTGGTAGCATTGGCATGTCATAGAGGCAAGATACAGAATGCCTCATTGGCTGCTCACCCTGATTATACTACAGTTCCTCAAGGGAGTCACTCATCTGCATCCCCCTCTCCGCAATATTCATCCTCAGTGGAGTCTTCAAGTGGTTCTTAAGGCTCTTCATTCAGCCCCCATTGAGCCCCTTCATTCGGCAACTGTCAAAGATCTTACTTTAAAAGCAGTATTTCTATTTGCTATTTATTTGGAATGGAGAGATTCAGAGCTTCAAGCTCTCTCTTTCAGGGATCTCCGCTTTTCTGATTCAGGAGTTTCCATATGGACAGTTCTGCCCTTTTTGCCGAAGATTGTATCGGACTGTGTTTCTTCCTTCTTTTTCCAGGGAGGTCTATTCTGTAGAATATGCTTCCCTCGACTGTTGGATGTCAAGTACATTTTTATGCTCTATCTTACCACTACGAATGATTTCATGCAGTCTGATCATTGTTTTATCCTCCTTGTGGGACTCTGGAAGGGATTGCTGGCCTCCAAAGTGACAGTGACTCAATGGCTTAAGGAAGCTATTACTTTGGCTTACATTCTGAGGGGCAGATCTGCTTCAATGCATGTCAAGGCTCATTCTACCAGATCTTTGGCAACTTCTTTGGCAGAGTCTAAGTCAATTTCGTTGGCAAAGATCTGCCGGTCAGCAACATGGTCTTCACATTCCTTTGTTAAGCATTACTGTTTGGATTTGTCTGCCCAAGCAGATGCTTCCTTCGGGGCCACAGTTCTCACTGCAGGGATATCACATTCCCTACCCTCTTAAGGATTGCTTTCCTACATCCCATTTGTTTGGACTGATCCTTGGGATGTAATGTAATGAAAAGTTAATTACCTGAAAATGTTCTTTCCTTTAGTCCCAAAGGATCAGTCCAGAGTCTGCCCTTCTATGATGATTTTGGTTTTTCTAGGTTATATGTAATTTTAGGTGTTTGTATTGTTGTGGTTCCATTATTTCTAACTTTGTAGTTGTATCACTATATGATATGAATAGCACGCACACAAAAAAGAGAAAAAATGAGTAGCCCGATGAAAGAAGTGCTATGCCACAGGGCAATAGAAATCTAATTGTCTGTAAACAGTGGAATTTACTGAGGGTACTCTTATACAAACATTCTTTCAAAAGTTTTTAAAAAAAAGAAAGAAAAGTAAAAGCAAACACATTTATGTATGTTTTAGTGGGTGCTAGCTATTTTGTCTAGGTAGCGGTAGTCTTGGTTCTAGAGAAGCACATTTGATTTTTTTACCAAAGACTGGGGGATTTTTTCTTGTGCCCATTATTTCTAAGGCATGAGTTTTGCCCTTTATTTCATAGTTCTTTTTCTATCTAGAGGCTGGAGTTTTTTCTCTGGAAGTCACTCTTTTTCACTGCTTTGGTATCGAATACTGGCTTGGTTGCTAAGCACAGGAGCTTACTACTACTACTTATCATTGCTATAGCGCTACTAGACGTACTACTACTACTTGACATTTCTAAAGCGCTACTAGGGTTATGCAGCACTGTACAATTTAACATAGAAGGACAGTCCCTGCTCAAAGGAGCTTACAATCTAAAGGACAAATGTACAGTCAGTCAAATAGGGGCAGTCTAGATTTCCTGAAAGGTATAAAGGTTAGGTGCCGAAAGCAACATTGAAGAGGTGGGCTTTGAGCAAGCTGTTGCTTATGAATCACAACTCATTAGAGTTCTCTAGTTGGTCACAACCTATTTGTCTGGACTAAATATTTGTGAGTAAAGGAAATAAAATTATTAGGTAATTAGTTAATTTTTTCATAGGTCTTATGAGTCTCATCAAACTCTATTCTTGCCTTCTCTACCTCTAAGACTGCATAACAATTCTTAAATTTGAGGGAAGGTAGAGGTGAGGGGTTGAATCTTCAGGCTCCAGCAATCCGTGTCCACTTGTTTTTTTCCAGTACAGTTTCATCTCTCCTTCTGCTGGAGATCCTTAATGCCTCAAGAATTTCATCAATATGTGCCCACTCCTACTGCCTAGCATCCTTCTGACTTTAGCCGTAGCTTTGTCACATTGCTTCAGAGGATCTCAAGGTGGCAAAACAGTGCAAGAAGATAGTGACTGAAGATAGAAGGATGCTAGGCTGCATAGCGAGGAGTATAATGAGCTGAAAGGAGGAGAACATAATGCTTCTATAGTGGACATTGATTAGGCTTCACCTGGAGTACTGTCTTTGGTTTTGGAGGCTATATTTCACTAATGACATGAAGAGTCTGGAGTCGGTAGAGAAGAAAGTGACCAAAATGGTAAGATATCTTCATTAGAAGAAATATGAGAAGAGATTGGAGGTCCTAAATATATATATATAGATAGATAGAGAGAGAGAGAGAGAGAGAGAGAGAGAATTACTGAGCAAATGAGCTTTTCCCAAATGACAAAAAACTCTACAACTAGAGAACAAGATTTAAAGCTACAGGGAGATAAGTCAAAAGCAACATCAAGAAATATTTTATCATAGAAAGGGTAATGGATGCCTGGAATGCCTTCCTGAAAGAGATGGTGGAAGGAAAAATGATGATGAAATTCAAAAAAGAGTGGGATAAACATAGAAACATAGGAAATGATGGCAGGTAAAGACCATATGGCCTATCCAGTCTGTTCATCCATACTATCCATTAACTTTTCTTCTTCCTTAGAGACTCTATTAGGAGCATTTTCGATATGACATCTAACTCTGACTTTGGACATTTTACTCAAATAGCGAATATAGTGATTTTCAAAACAGCAAAATGTTTGTTTGTTTTTTTAAATGGCCACTTGTTGGATGTTTTTGTGCTCTGTGCATTTATCTTTTTGGCCCATTTTTGAAAAAAAAAATCCAAGTGAAAAATGCACAAAATCAAGCCATTGCAATGTAGGAGGAGCCAACATTCTTAGTAGGCTGGCCATACAGACATCCCAGCAAAGCAGTGGGGTACCCCAAGGAGCACTGCAGTGGACCTCATATAAAATCTCCCAGGTACACATCTGACTGTTACCCCTTTATATTGTATGGTGAGCCCAACAAAACCCAAAAAAACCCTGCGATTTCCAACTGTACATCACTTGTGATTTTGACTTCCCTTCCGAAATCTATAGGAGCAGATTTAACTAATGTTGATAATTATCATCCCGTTGCCAGCATTCCGTAGATGAGCAAACTATTAGAGTTTTTGGTGAATGATCAGCTAAAGAATTATTTAGAATTTCACAACATCTTGCTTTATACTCAACAAGGCTTTAGATCCAGGCACAGCACTGAAACAATGCTTTTGGCACTTATCAAAAATGAGACATTTTCTAAGTAGAGGTCAGGAAGTTATTGCTGGTTTGCAGTTTTTGAGCAAAAGGGTGTATAGCTTGAGAGGGAGGAATGATATATTATCTTATTGGAAACCTGGTTGTGGTATACCCCAGGGTTCATCATTGTCTCCACTCTTGTTCAATGTGTATCTTTGTTCATTGGGCTCATTTTTTTCAGATTTGGGGATTATATTTTTTTTCCTACGCAGATGACATCTTTTTATTATGTCCAGCTCTGCCAAAATTTGAGGACACTTTGATATCTATAAAGCATCATATTTCACTCTTAGATCAATGTAGTATGACAGAGAGAGGGAGCAAAGCACAGCAAAAGCCAACAAACGAAACAAAAAGCACCAAGGGCCTCCAAAGAAAAGGGATCAGTTCTTTAATGATATACGTTGATGAAACAGTACTTAAAAAGGACCCGACACGGTCCGTGTTTCGGTGCACAGCGCCTGCGTCAGGGGTCACAAGAAATAACTGACCACATGCGGCAGTATTATGAAGAACAAAATGAAATGAAAAAGCGATATACTGCAACCTCGTAGGATCCCCTTAATGCAAAATAGATAGATATTTAGATTGAGCAAACGCAATCCTTCAGTCCCAATCTTTACTTGACTGAGCTTGGGACTGAAGGATTGCATTTGCTCAATCTAAATATCTATCTATTTTGCATTAAGGGGATCATACGAAGTTGCAGTATATCGTTTTTTCATTTCATTTTGTTCTTCATAATACTGCTGCATGTGGTCAGTTATTTCTTGCGACCCCTGACATAGGTGCTGGGCGCCGAAACACGGACCGTGTCGGGTCCATTTAAGTACTGTTTCATCAACGTATGTCATTAAAGAATTGATCCCTTTTCTTTGGAGGCCCTTGGTGCTTTTTGTTTCGTTTGTTACTCATAGATCAATGGACATCTGAGCATTTCTTGAGGCGTAACAGAAGACTAAGGTGCTTTGGTTAGGGGACTTTGATAATGTCCCATGCAAGGAGCTTACATTAACTTTAGGAGAAAGTCTGATTATTGAATACCATTCCAAGGTACTTGGAATTATATTGGATTCCAAGTTGAGTTTTGTTAATCAAATTAATGCATTGAGTAAAAAGCTTTTCTTGTGTTATCAGGTCTTTATTGCAGCTGCAAATTTTAAAACTCTGGTGCAGGCAATACTCTTGCTGTAGCTGGATTATTGCAATGTGTTATATCAAAACGTCTCATCTAAATTGCAAAAGAGGTTACAGTTTATTACAGCGCTGTTAAATTGATTTGTTCCAAGGGGAGATTTGATAGCATTATGCCGTTTATGAGGAATTTTCATTGTTTAGCAGTTCTGAAGTGTATTACCTTTAAATTAGCTTGTCTGGTATATGTCATTATTTGTTCAGAACTCAGAGGGGCTTAGAGTTGCTTTTGATCCCTTCATCAGGACACACTAACTGCTTTTCCCAGACATTACAAATTGGTTGTCCTTCTTTTAAGAATATTTGTTTTAAATCTGTTCATGAATGCTTCTTGTCACGGACATACCATGACTCCTGGATCACGGTCCCAGTTGCTCCACTCTCCTTGTTTTGATTGTACAACGCACAGTTCATAGTAACATAGTAAATGACAGCAGATAAAGACCTGAATGGTCCATCCAGTCTGCCCAACAAGATAAACTAATTTTTCATGGTATGTAATACTTTATATGTATACCCGAGTTTGATTTGTCCCTGCCTTTCTCAGGGCACAGACAGTAAAAGTCTGCCCAGCACTGTTCCTGTACTAAAAGTTCTGATACTGATGTTGAAGCCCCTTAAAATTTACACTCCATCCCATCCATATCTATTCAGTCTCGATCAGGACACAGACCGTAGAAGTCTGCCCTGCACCGGTTTTACTCTCCAAATACCGGCATCACCACCCAATCTCCGCTAAGATTCCGTGGATCTATTCCTTCTAAATAGGATTCCTTTGTGTTTACCCCACGCACATTTGAATTCCATTACCGTTTTCATCTTCACCACTTCCCGCGGGAGGGCATTCCATGTATCCACTACCCTTTCTGTGAAAAAATACTTCCTGACATTACTCCTGAGTCTGCCCCCCTTCAACCTCAATTCATGTCCTCTAGTTCTACTGCCTTCCCATCTCCGGAAAAGGCTCATTTGTGGATTAATACCTTTCAAATATTTGAACATCTGTATCATGTCACCTCTGTTTCTCCTTTCCTCCAAGATGTACCTGTTCAGGTTGGCGACTCTCTCCTCGTACGGTTTGCAACGCAAATCCCATACCGTTTTTGTAGGTTTTCTGTGCACCGCTTCCAGTCTTTTTACTTCTTTAGCAAGATACTGCCTCCAAAACTGAACACAATACTCCAAGTGGGGCCTCACCAATGACTTGTAGAGGGGCATCAACACCTCCTTTCTTCTGCTGGCTCCTCTCTATGCAGCCTAGCATCCTTCTGGCCATGGCCGTCACCTTGTCATATTGTTTCTTCCCCTTTATATCCTCTGACTAGTTTGCACAGGTGACGCTCAGCAGGTACCATGGAGGTTGGCGTGGCAGGATGACTTGGGATTCCAAGAAGTACTTTGCCTTGACCAGGGCACTTTACCTTGACCAGGGCTCTGCTTCATGGCCTCTATGTCATTAGCTTTTGGCTGTGTTTGAGGCTTGTGTTTGTTCCATATATCTGCCCAGGTGTCTTGGTTTTCCTGGCTCCGACCCTTTGCACTTTCCTTGCAACTGTGTGAGTGAGACGTTTCCCACCTTCCTCAATGTTGTGTGAGTGGGTTCTAGTATGCTCTTCTTGCTATTATGTGAGCGAGTCCTAACCCACCCTCCCCACTTTTGTGTGAGTGAGTTCCAGCACACCTTCTCCACTGTTGTGTGAGTGGGTTCCAGTATGCTTTTCTTGCTATTGTGTGCATGAGTTCCAGTACACCTTCCTCACTGCCCAGTTACCACTAGGTAACCCCATATGGAAATATTTTTCAAATATTTCTACTAGTGCAGGAAATGCCATACGCTGGGGGTGTAACTACTGCCGGTGCCCGCATTGGGCCAGTAGTAGCTCCAGATTGGGGCATGGTAAGGGTCCCTCAGTAAATGAAATCCTTTTAAATATAAAATTTTCTTCAGATCTGCTTCTTTGCTTTTACCATATTGGATCTTGCGGATTGTCTGCCCTATTGTTTTTTTTTTTATTCTGGAGCACCTCCCAGACAACAAATAGTATATATGGGTGCAGGGTATCCCAGGTCTTCCTGTGTTCAGCCACACATTTTTTCAGCTTTTGCTTGAGAGTCTTGTTAAAGCATTCTACCAGATCATCTGTCTCTGGATGATATATTGATGTCCACAAGGTCTTTACATTTTGCAAGACACACACTTGCTTTATGACTCAAGACATAAACGTTATGCCCTGGTCAGTCAGGATCTCAGTGGGAGTGGAGTAGCCTAATGGTTACTGCAGGAGCTTGAGAACCAGGGAAATGAGTTTTAATTCCCACTGCAACTCCATTGCCCTAAGTATAAAAAATAAGTATTTGTATATAATATGTAAACTGCTTTGATTGTAACCATGGAAAGGTGGTATATCAAATCCTGTCCCTTTCCTTCCCATGTGGGCATTGGCCACAGTGGTAATCTTCATATTTTTTATTTTGTTACATTTATACCCTGTGCTTTCCCACTCATGGCAGGCTCAATGCGGTGGGCAATGGAGGGTTGAGTGACTTGCCCAGAGTCACAAGGAGCTGCCTGTGCTGGGAATTGAACTCAGTTCTTCAGTTCCCCAGGACCAAAGTCCACCACCTTAACCACTAGGCTGCTCCTCCTCCTCCACAGTGCATTGGCCTTTGGGTAGAAGGAGGCATAATCCAAATAACTAAGATGTACTTGTTGCCACAGGTTGTTTGCTCAAGTAGTCCCATGAAGTCCATAGCCACCTGGTTGAATGGGGTGTTGATGATGGGCATGGGCATGAGAGGAGCAGGTGGAATCCTTGCAGGGCTGCTCAACTTGTAGGTTGCTTAATATGAGATATAGACAAGTAGTTCACTCAAGTCTTACTCTTAATTTGATAACAGGGGGAGAAAGAGTCTCATAATGTCACAGGGACTGGCATGTGATTTTTTTTCAATCAACCCAACATATGGGTGATGCCCTCTTGTGACTCATATAACCATTGACAAAACCCCCCTCCTTCCAAATGTCAATCTTGAGTTTTTTTGTTTTTTCACAAATGCTTTCTCAAGGGATCTGAGCTAGTGCAGACATGATTCTGATCCACTGTCTGTATGCGCCGCCATGTTCTAGCCCACCCACCCCATGGCGGCGCATACGGACAGTGGATCATAATCATGTCTGCACTAGCTCAGATCCCTTGAGAAAGCATTTGTGAAATGGGTGCCTGTTGGGGTCTGATGAGCTGATAGATTATGCAGATGTGATTCCACTTTTATGTTTAACGCCTTTTGCCTTTCACCTGCTCCCTCAAGAGAGACTATACATTGAAGAGTTACTGTAAAACAAAAATAGAAAAAACAAAAAAAACTCAAGATTGACATTTGGAAGGAGGGGGGGTTTTGATTTTTTGATTTAGTACACTTTTTAACATATTTGGTTTACGTTTTATATATTTTTTTATACATGATTCTGTATTTTACAACACATGTTTCGGTACAATGACTGTACCGAAATGTGGTGCGGTATCTTTGGTGTTTTGGGAAGTGATCATTACCATAAAGTGGGGCTAATGTAGTTACTCTTTTCCCTATAACAGATCCTTATTTATCTTTTTCCATACCAGCAGAGTTGTGTCAATAAAGGGTTATCCACTCCCTTTACTGTGCTTCTCATGTGATCTAATCAAATTACATCCCTTTTTTTTTTTTAAATATCTTTATTATTAGAAGAAAAGACATGTAACATTTGAACATCACATTCCGGCTCAATGAAGCCAACTATTTCCAATATCTAGCAGCCGATAAAAACCTATGAATACAATGAATACATTGACTACATGTGTCAGCTAACAAACCTTATTGTATAACCTTAACATAATACAACTTTCAAAATGAGGCCATTTTAAACATATATATATCTCCTCTGCCCTTCCCTCTAACTTTTTAGTCTATACCCGTCTAACCCCCACCCCCCTCCCCGCTCCTGGAGATGCCTTCTTTGCAGAGTACAGTACCTCAAACAGCTTCCATAAAGAACCATATGCCTGACCTCTCCCTCCAGTGGACTTACTGTGTTCCGTTTCCCATCTAGCCATCTGCAGCATTCTAGTCCATCACTGGTTGATAGCCGGCGGGTCTTCCAAAATCCAGTGTGCTAATACCGTTTTTCGTGCCAGCATCAGCGCTACACATACAAACCGGACCTGAGATGGCTGCAACCCCTGTTCACGCAACTGAGACTCATCCCCCAACAGCCTGTGCCAACAAATGCTCCAACACTTGCTGCACCCCTTTCCAGAATACATACAACTCAGTACACTCCAAAAAGGTATGTACTAAGGTGCCTTTACTGTGTTTACATCTTATGCAAGTGTCATCTTCCCAAAGCCCCATCTGCTTTCCTTTCTCTCTTGTTATAAAAGCACCATGTAGCAACCGAAACTGCATCTCCTGCAAATTTGCACTAGTTGTCATTTTAAATAACGCTGCAAAGTAGGTTGCCAACATGTTACCCATGATTTCCTCCCCCACTTGTTCACCCCACCATTTTGCCAGGCCAGCAATGAAGAAGTCCTCCTTTTGCTCCCTTCCTATAGAATACCATACCGCCAATTTGTTTGCAGCGTTCAGCATCTGACAAAACATCTTATCCAGCCGCGAAAAACTAGGCCCCCCCTCTTTCCTAGAAGACAAGGTCGCACAATAGTGCTTCAATTGAAGAAAAGGGAAATAATCTTCCTGACCCAAGCTCCAAGAATTCCGAGCTTGCTCAAATGTGGGGAATATCCCCTGTCCCTCAACCGTAAAATGTCCCACATAACGACACCCATTCTTGGTCCACACTTTGAACCGCGACGCCCCCTGACCCGCTGGAAATGAGGGGTTATCTTCTACTGTCAGAAACGGATATGGTCCTGTGGCCTTTTCCAGTCCACCCCGCCACCAATTCCAGGCCTTTCTCAGAGGCTGAAGCAAACACTGGAGGTCTCCTTTCGAGCTTCCCTGTACTTGTAAACTATTAAACACCGAATACGGCAGCACCTCACCTTGCCAGATATCTTTTGGGGCATATTTAGCAGACCCAGAATGGAGCTCAAAAATCCACCTAAGTAGCGCTGCCACATTGTATAACCGCAGGTCCGGAAGATTTAATCCTCCCTTATTCCTAGCAAGCGTCAATTTAGCAAAACTTATCCTGGCCCGCTTTCCTGCCCAAAGAAAAGTACCAATAAACCCCTTATAGTATAGTTCATCTTTCCGTGTTATCCAAAATGGCATCATTTGTAAGGGGTATAGAATCTTGGGCAACATAACCATTTTTGCTAACGCTACACGCCCCAATAAAGAAAGGGGCAAATCTCTCCATCTGTGGCACAGTTTTTTAATAATATTATACAATTAGGGACTCAATAGAGCTGCTGGAGCACTCGTATTATCAATCACTAAATAGCTCCCTGAACTTTGTCCGTCTGTCGAATTTTGATAGCAAAGGGTTCTAAGGACAGCACAAATAGCATCGGGGAGAGCGGGCACCCTTGCCGCGTGCCCCGCTTTAAGGAAAAGACAGATGACAATGCTCCATTTATTAATATCTGAGCTGTGGGATGGCTATATAAAGCGCAGATTCCTCCTAAGAAAGCTCCCATGATACCAAATTGCGGTAACACCCAAAATAGATAGTCCCACAAGATCTTATCACATGCTTTTTCCGTATCCAAACTTGTAATGATCGCATCTCTGGGTTTGCCCCCCCCCCCCCCCTTTCTGCAACACTGTCAAGGCTCTAATAATATTGGAAGATGCATATCGGCCTGGCACGAAGCCCGCCTGATCCGAATCAAATTACATCCTTAATAGAGATTCCTCCAAACTCATCTTTTTCCAGCTCTACCCAATATCTTGCTAGTCTAGCCTCCACCTCCAAATCAAAGAACACTTTCAGCTGGTCTCCTATACAATATTTCTCTAAACACTCCTCTTTGTTCTTTCCCCAGATATAACACTCCCCTTGTCACTCTTGGTGGTCTCCTGTTCCAAATGAAATCAAAAATCTGTTTCTGCTATTTCATAAAGAATTTATCTGGCAGCCTCACTGGTACAGTAATAAACAAGTTCAAGATTCTTGGAGCCTCACTCGATCCCATCTATCGAGGTCATGACCAATGATCTTCATGGTGAGCTCATAATTCATTTTCCCTAGCTGCCTGCATTCCTTGGTTACATAAAAACTCAGATATTTGATGGGGGACTGCACCTATTTAAAAGGAAACAACTCCTTCAAATCCTATACATACTCTTCATCCATGACCGTCTTCCAATTTATCCCGTTAT
This sequence comes from Microcaecilia unicolor, assembly GCF_901765095.1. NCBI lineage: Eukaryota > Metazoa > Chordata > Amphibia > Gymnophiona > Siphonopidae > Microcaecilia > Microcaecilia unicolor. The sequence continues at coordinate 226,800,336 of NC_044033.1, read as the reverse complement.
TCTGTATATCTCTTGATCTCATCCATAAAAACAGGCAATATTAACCATGGATAGCTAATGATGATGACAATGTCATCTGCAAAATGTTTAATCTTAAAGACATGGCCTGCCTCCTGAAATTCCAGAATGTCCCCCCCCCATTAGCTTTCACATAAGATGTTAACGGTTCAATGGCCAATGAGAAGCACAAGCTTTCTGTATGGCCTGCCATGAATCCTAATCTGTGCTTTCAGTTCCAGATAAAGGGCTCATATGCCCTTTAAAAGTCTGCCCAATTTGCACTATCTGGAGGACTCAGAACTGAACCCCCATCCCTCTCTATCAAACACTTTCTTAACGTCAACTGCCAGCAGCATGTATGGGTAGCCATCTCTCAAAGCCTTCCAGATCAGGTTCAGTATTTTACGAATGTTGTCACCCACCTGCCTTTGGATAATAAAGTCCAACTGATCTACATAGATTAACCCTTCAGTAATCTATCTGCCAATAACCTTGCACAAAGCTTGGCATCACACTGGGATTTTTTTTCCTGGCTTTGGCAGGACCATTATTTCCATGGACTCTTGTATGCAGCCATTCTGCAAAATTTAATTGAATACCTTGGTGAGTCTGGGTATCAAGCTAGCACTACAGGTCTTGTAGATCTTTACCATGTAGCCACTTAGGCCTGGAGCTTTGCCCATATTGCGAGTTTGGATAGCTTTCCTTACCTCCTCTTCGGAAATCATCCTATCTAAGCCTTGTCTAGTCTCCTCATTGAGTTGATGGTAAGAGACATTTCTCCGGAAAATCAGCAACCTGCTATTCTCTCACCTACACTTCACTCTGATGCAAAGTTTCATAAAACTTCTTAAATGCTTGTTTAATCTTCTCATTTTAATGTACCATATCTCCACCACCATCACTCTCTTTAATTTCTAAAACATTTGTTGGCCCATTTTAACTTTTAATTCGTGAGCTAACAGTCTCCCTTCTTTATTCCCCTATTCATATTATAGATATGTAAGCATCTCTAGATGAAAAGCAATTTCTACATTCTGTAATCTCCATAGTTCACATCTTGATTCACCCAGCTGAAATGTATGTATACGTTTTTAAAAAGTACTTATTTCAGCCAGGGGAATAAGAGTTATTCTCCGTTATGCCATGTAGTTTAATTTCTGCTTCCAAAATGAAACTAAGTAAAATTGTGGCCTCATTACTTTGTTGCAGTGGTGTCGCCACAGGTGGCCTATGTGGGCAAGGGCCCACCCACTCTGGTTCGGCCCACCCAGTAGCAATGCACCTTTTATCTGTCTGGCAAGGATCCCCATGCCCCGCCAGCTGAAGTCTTCCTCCTCCAGCAGACAGAACTCCTAGAAAGTTCAGCAGTCAGTGCCAATGTCCCTGGGCCACGGCTGACATACTGAATATACTCAGTTTTCACAATGCGCAAAAACTAAGCATGAACAGTTTGCTGGTAGCAATAGTGATGGCTCAGGGACAGTGCAACTGATCGCTGAGCTAGGTAAGAGCTCTGACTATTGGAGGAGGAGGTCTTCAACTGAGGGATGGGGATGGAAAGCATGGAGAGGATGGGGCATAGAGAAAGATTTGTGCCCACCCACTTTGTGCTCAGGACCACTCAAAATTGGCAGTCTGGCTATGCTACTGGTATGATAGTGGGAATAACTGTCTGGACTGGCTTCAGTATTTTGGACTTCTGATATTTCTACATTTTTCCTGGTGATCCAGATTTCTGGGCCTGTTCTCCATCAGCAGCAGAAGGAAAAATCACCATCACTTCAATATTTCACTATCAAAATGAATCTCTAATATTCTGACAGATAGATGTTGTTTTCCTTTAGGTCTGGGCAGCATTCTTTCAATGTCTGTGAATGACTATCAGGACAGAGGGATAAGGATCCTGTGTGAATCTGCAGGATGGTATCCACAGCCTGAAGTGACCTGGAGACAAGAAGTTGGACAGAGTCCGATACCAGCATCTGAAACAGAATTACAAAGGCAGAACGGTCTGTTCAACATCAAAACTTCCCTACTTATGAGAACAAATCAATATGACAAGATTACCTGTCATATTAGAAACACTGTAAAGAACCATGAGAGAGAATCATCGATTTCTGTAGCAGGTCAGTCAAAGTCACAAAAATAAGCTTCAGTAACATAAAGTGTTCATGTGATTGAGATGTAATATTATGAAACTGGCAGCACCTTCTAGAATTGGATCCAGAGAAGGTTGTTACCATCTCTTCCCTCTTTCCCAGGTGAACATTTCTTTATTTGATTCCTCTGGTATATTTCCATTTTCAGATTAGGAATTCTCAAATACGGATTGTGATATTCTATTTAAAGTTCATATCATCTGGTTTCATTTCTTTTTCAGGCATATTTTTCCAGCGTGTTTCCCGTTGGATGGTCTCTCTCTCCATCCTTCTGTTGTCTGTGATAATCCCGTGTGGTTCACTGGTTGTGTTGGTTATTTACCACTTGAGGAAAGAAAGACACGAGAAAGGTAAAGTCTCTCCCCCCTCCCTATATTCTAGCAGTGTCTCAGGAGATTTACAGGAGGAGAGAGGAGGAAACAATTGGAGTAGATGGATGGGAGGGTGCCTAGCATGGGCAAGGTTTTGGGGGGTGAGGGGGGCATTGCCCCTCCCAAACAAGCTATTCTTATCTGGGTTGGTTGTGAATGGCACCATAGGTGCCATGTATAAGAGGCATGGGGAAGCTAAGCCTCCCCAGCCCCAACCGTTAGCTTACCCTTCCTGCTCCACATGCTCTTCTGTCTGAGCCCATGGCAGCAACACCAAATAGGAACTGCCAGCTTTCACCTTCATTTCCTTTCCTGTCGCTGTCTGCCCGACTAAGTGAGCGTAAATGAAATGAATCCATGTGGAGAGGCAGAGCCCTGTGCGCACCTTTGTCAGTTTCCTTCCTCCTCCCTCCCCATGATGTAACTTGGGTTCTTTTTGTTTTTGTTCACCTAGTCAGGCAAATAGCAGCAGGGAAGGGAAGGGAATCTGGCAGTTTTAATTGGTGTTGCTGCCCTAGATTCAGGCAGGCTGCAGCCTGGAGGAGGTGTGAACAAATGAGTCATGTGGGTGTGGGGAGGGAGAGAATGAGATGGAGCGATTGTGGGGTAAGAGGGGAGAGGGAGAAAAAGAGATGGAGTGATTGTGGGGTAAGGGGATGGTCAATGCTGCATGCTGAGGGATAGGGAAAGAGAGAGACAGGACTATTGGACGGGGATAGATAGGCAATGCTGGATGGAGGGGGCGGTGAAAGAGATGGGGCAATAGTGGATGCCGGATGATGAGAGATAGAAGGGTGATGTTATATGGGGGAAGAAAGAGAGAGAAGCAATGGGCACTGAGAGAGAAACAGAGGGACAATTTTAAATTGGAGGAAGAAAGAGAGAGGCAATGTTACATGATAGAGGATGAGAGAAACAGAGGGGCAATGTTCATGTTCATTGGGGGCAAAAGAGAGATACAGAGGAGATCCTTTTATGGCCAGGAGGGGGAGGGAGAGAGAGAGAGAGAGAGGGGGGAGATGCTATATGGCAGGTAGGCAGACACAAAAACAGAAGATTCTGGATAGAGGAGAGAAGAGATGCTGCATGACTGGGGAGGAGAAGAGATGCTGGTTGGACGGGTGGGAGAGGAGAGGCTGCATGACTGGGGGGGGAGAAGACACATGACAGAGGAGAGAGTGAAAAGATGCTACAGGACTGGAGAGAGGGAAAAGAGATAGAGACAAGATGACACATAGATAACAGGAAACAGAGAGAGTCCCACAGACAGGAGATGTATGGCTGGAGGGGAGAGGGAAGAGTTGGTGACAGATTAGGGAATTAGAGAAGCATAAGGAGAGGGCATAAGTGAAAATCCGTAGGTAGATGCAGATAAAAAAGGGGAGGGGGGTTCATGTCTAGATACTAAGAATGAATTAGATCTGAGTGGACATAGTCACAGCAAAACAGAAGAAAGCTGAATGGAAAATATTGTCTGCCATGGATGTACTGGAAGAGATGAAGAAGATCACAAAGAAAAAGAAAAATGACAAACAGGAGACCCTAGAATGAGTTATGAGAAGATAGGAAAATAGTTTCAAAGTGAAACTTTTTCTATAGGTAGAAACTTAACAGCCAAAGTACTTTAAATGATAAATAGGAAGGCTCAAATCTTGTTCTTAAAGACATTATTTTCTGTTCTTTGGTTGCTGTAGAGGTAGCATTGCCACTGACATAAATTAGGTGTTAATTAAGGTGTGAGGAAGTAGAACATTTACAGCGGCTACTAAGGGCAACCTGATTACTGAGTTAGCTTGAAAAGGTCTGTTTGAAGCAGACCCTTGAGATTCAAAACTATATAAAGAGGTAAGGTCCCACTTAACTTTCTTTCTGAGAAGTTCTAAGCGAAGAGGACATTTCTCTGGTAAGTGAACATTATTTTGCCTTGTGCTTTGGGAACTTGGGGTTTAAAGGAGGAATTGTAGGTTAGTGATAGGCAGAAAAAATATATATATATATATAAAAAACAAACTCTATCAACTAATATCCATACTCTTTTCCCCCTAGTTTTAAAACTTTAACCTTGTACCACAGCATTAACAGGCACTGCAGGACCTAGTTTAGACTTCGTCCCTCCCACCCTCCCTGACACCCGGCCACCCCTGGCACAATTCTTCATTTATAGTCAGTTATTGTAATTAGGATAACAAGCAAGGAGTGGTCTTACAGAGTTTTAATTACATTCCATTACTTCCAAAGAAGAAAAGACTAACAAATCACACAATATACCATATAAACTAAAGACATTTTTATAATAGGCTAATATCATTAATACCTTAGCAAGTTTTAAATTATTGAAAAACTCAAAAATACTAAGATGGGGTCAGCAGTCCAACAGCGAGAGGAGTGCTATCCAGTCTTTTGTACTGTGTCACATGTATGATTATCTCCCAGTTGCTACTACTACTACTACTTAACATTTCTAGAGTGCTACTAGGGTTACGCAGCGCTGTACAGTTTAACAAAGAAGGATAGTCCCTGCTCAAAGGAGCTTACAATCTAAAGGACGAAATGTCAATTTGGGGCATGTCAAGTAGGGGTAGTCTAGATTTCCTGAATAGAGGTATAGTGGTTAGGTGCCGAAGGCAACATTGAAGAGGTGGGCTTTGAGCAAGGATTTGAAGATGGGCAGGGAGGGGGCCTGGCGTAAGGGCTCAGGGAGTTTGTTCCATGCATGGGGTGAGGCGAGGCAGAAAGGGCGGAGCCTGGAGTTGGCGGTGGTGGAGAAGGGTACTGAAAGGAGGGATTTGTCTTGAGAGCGGAGGTTACAGGTAGGAACGTAAGGGGAGATGAGGGTAGAGAGGTAAGGAGGGGCTGCAGATCGAGTGCATTTGTAGGTTAGTAGGAGAAGCTTGAACTGTATGCGGTACCTAATTGGAAGCCAGTGAAGTGACTTGAGGAGAGGGGTGATATGATTATATCGGTCCAGGCGGAAGATAAGACGTGCAGCAGAGTTCTGAACAGACTGAAGGGGGGATAGATGGCTAAGTGGGAGGCCAGTGAGGAGTAGGTTGCAGTAGTCAAGGCGAGAGGAAATGAGAGAGTGGATGAGAGTTCGGATGGTGTGCTCAGAGAGGAAAGGGCGAATTTTGCTAATGTTATAGAGGAAGAAGCCACAGGTCTTGGCTATCTGCTGGATATGCGCAGAGACGGAGAGGGAGGAGTCGAAGATGACTCCGAGGTTGCGGGCAGATGAGACGGGGACGATGAGGGTATTATCAACTGAGATAGAGAGTGGAGGGAAAGGAGAAGTGGGTTTGGGTGGGAAGACAATAAGCTCTGTCTTGGCCATGTTCAGTTTCAGGTGGCGGTTGGACATCCAGGCAGCAATGTCGGATAAGCAGGCTGATACTTTGGCCTGGGTTTCCGCAGTGATGTCTGGTGTGGAGAGATAAAGCTGGGTGTCGTCGGCATAAAGATGATATTGGAAACCATGAGATGAGATCAGGGAGCCCAGGGAGGAGGTTTAGATTGAAAACAGAAGGGGTCAGAGGACAGATTCTTGAGGAACTCCAACAGAGAGTGGGATGGGGGTGGAGGAAGAACCATGAGAATGAACTCTGAAGGTACGGTGGGAGAGATAAGAGAAGAACCAGGAGAGGACAGAGCCCTAGAACCCAAATGAGGACAGTGTGGCAAGAAGTAAATTGTGATTGACAGTGTCAAAAGCGGCGGATAGGTCGAGGAGGATGAGGATGGAGTAGTGACCTTTGGATTTGTCAAGGAACAGGTCATTACAGACTTTATATAGTGCTGTTTCTGTTGAGTGTAGGGGGCGAAAGCCTGATTGAAGCGGATCGATGATGGCATGAGAGGAGAGAAAATCAGGCAACGGCTGTGAACGGCGCGTTCAAGTATCTTGGAGAGGAAGGGTAGGAGGGAAATGGGGCGGTAGTTGGAGGGACAGATAGGGTCAAGTGATGGTTTTTTGAGGAGTGGTGTGACTACAGCATGCTTGAAGGTGTCAGGAACAGTTGCAGTGGAGAGAGAGAGAGGTTGAGGATATGACAGATGGGGGGGGGGGTGACAGTAGGAGAGATGGTGTTAAGCAAATTGGTGGGGATGGGGTCAGAGGAACAGGTGGTGTATTTGGAGGAGAAAAGAAGATGGGCGGTTTCCTCTTCGGTGACATCAGGAAAAGAGGAGAAGGAGGCCTGGGTTGGTTGGTTGAGGGAGTGGGTTATAGGGTGAAGAGGAGGAGATGGCTTGGTGGTGAATTCGAGGTTGATCTTCTGCACCTTGTCGCAGAAGTACTGTGTCACATGTATGATTATCTCCCAGTTGCTGAGCAGTTATATGTATGTGCCTGATGCAAAGAACTCCTATCTCTCAGAGAATGGGTCCGTTCTCTTGAGGCTAGAGTAGCAGACTTGGTGGAGCTGAGGGAGACAGAGAGGTACGTAGAAGAGACCTACAGGGATATTGTAGAGAAGTCCCACCTTCAGTCTGGCAGCCCCTTTGCTACCTTGGAGGAGGGAGGTTTCCTAGAAGGAGACCATCACCTTGGTGAAGTAGGAACTACTCCTGTAGCCAGGACCTGCCCACCAGGGGATGTACTATCCTCTCGCACCAAGGATATGTCTCCAAGAACTTCTGCCCAGGAGGAAAGGGTTAGGACAGCTGTTGTAGTTGGTGATTTGTTCATTAGGCACATAGATAGCTGGGTGGCTTGTGGACGTGAGGATCGCCTGGTGACTTGCCTGCCTGGAGCAAAGGTGGCAGACCTCACGCAGCACATAGACAGGATCTTAGATAGTTGCGGGAGAGGAGCTGGCTGTCTTGGTACATGGTACAACAACATAGGAAAATGTGGGAGGGAGGTTATGGAAGCCAAATTTAGGCTCTTAGGTAGAAAGCTGAAGTCCAGATCCTCCAGGGTCGCATTTTCAGAGGTGCTCCTCATTCCACGTGCAGGGCCCAAAAGGCAGACAGAGCACTGAAGGCTCAATGCATGGTTGAGACGATGGTTCAGGGATGAGGAATTTAGATTTGTTAGGAATTAGGTGACATTCTGAGAAAAGGGGGAGACTGTTCCGAAAGAATGGGCTCCACCTTAACTGGGATAGAACCAGGTTGCTGGCGCTAACTTTTAAAAAGAAGATAGAGTAGCTTTTAAACTGGAATGGGGGGGAAGCTAACAGTCACCCAGGAGCGTATGGTTCGGCATGGAGTATCCTTGAAGGATACTTTTGAAATAGGATATTTAGGGAATCCCAGTAGAGAGGTTTCAACAATGCTGAAAGTATGCCAGATGTGCTTAATGAGAGAGCAGGATAAAGGATGCACATTATCCCCTTCAGCTTCTAAGCAGCTTGTAGATCAAAGGAAAAAACACAGTTTGAAGTGCCTGTATACAAATGCTAGAAGTCTAAAAGATGGGAGAGTTAGAATATATAGCAGTAAATGATGATGTAGATGTAATAGGCATCTCAGAGACATAGTGGAAAGAGGACAAACAATGGGACACTACATTAACAGGGTACAAATTGTATCGCAATGAAAGGGAGGATCAAATTGGAGGAGGGGTTGCGCTATATGTTAAAGAGGGAATTGAGTCAAATAAAATAAACTTTTCACCTGACACAGATAGCAGCATAGAATCAATATGGACAGAAATTCCATGTGTGAAGAGAAGGAGTATTCTTGTAGGGCTGTACTACCGTCTACGAGGACAGAACGAACAGCCAGATGAAGAAATGTTTACAGAGATTAGGAAAGCTGGCAAATTGGGCAACACTATAATAATGAGTGATTTCAATTACCCCTCACTCTAAGAATCTGTAGAGTTGAAAATCACTATTCACAAACAAACCTCTACACTGTTATTCTGTATCTCAAGAAGGGTCATAAAGAGCAATTCTATCAAAAAAAGTGGAGAAAAAAGACTTCAGAGACGAGAAACACACCCACTTGTAAGGCAAAACTTCATATATGTAGGTGGCTCTCCATAATCATTAGTCGTAAAAAAAATTCCACCTTATTGTTCATCTTATACAAAATGACCCAAAAACTTTTTAGAGATACAGAATTTGACTTTGGAATGCATGAAAAATGTTGTTGCATTTAAGTCAATAATATGTACATATCTTGGGAGCAATAAACTATATTCTTGGAATAAGTTTCACCAATTCTGACAGGGGTTCCGTGTTTCACAACCATAGGCTGCTTCAGGGGAAACACATCATTTTATAACCTCTATCCAAGATATCAACTCCTTCCTTGCTGATGGCGAACTATCCAAGAAGAATATTGTTTATCGATCCCAAGATAAGTACTTGTTATTGACTTATATGCAACAACATTTTTCATGCTTTCCAAAGTCAAATTCTGTATCTCTAAAAAGTTTTTTGTTCATTTTGTATAAGATGAACAATAAGGTGGAGTTTTTTCTAATGACTAATGATTATGGAGAGCCACCTACAAGTGGGTGTGTTTCTCGTTGTCTCTGAAGTCTTTTTTCTCCAATTTTGATAGAATTGCTCTTTGTGACCCTTCTTGAGATACAGAATAACAGTGTAGAGGTTTGTTTGTGAATAGTGATTTCAATTACCCCAATATTGACTGAATAAATGTTACATCATGGAGTGCCAGGGAGATGAAATTTCTAGATGTAATAAATGGCTGCTTCTTGGAGCAGCTGGTCCAGGAACCGACGATAGGGGGAGCCATTTTGGATCTGGTCCTTTGTGGTGTGCAGAGCATAATGTGAGAGGTGGCGGTGTTGGGTCCCCTGGGAAACAGTGATGATAACATAATCAAGTTTGAGCTACTATCTGAGATGAAACCGCAAAGGAAATCTATTGTAGCAGCATTTAATTTTCGAAAGGGCGACTATAATAAAATGAGGAAAATGGTTATAAAGAAACTAAAAGGATCGGCTGCAAAGGTTAGGACACTAAATCAGGCATGGACGTTATTCAAAAATACCATCTTGGAAGCCCAGTCCAGATGCATTCCGTGTAGTTCCAAAGGTGGAAAGAAGAGAAAACGTCAGCCAGCGTGGGTTAAAAGGTGAAGCAAAAGAGACCATTACAGCCAAAAGATGGTCCTTCAAAGAATGGAAAAAGGTCCCAAATGAAGAAAATAAGAAGCAACATAAGCAATGGCAAGTCAGATGCAAAGCACTAATAAAGAAGGCTAAAAAAGAATATGAAGAGAAACTTGCCGCAGAGGCTAAAACTCACAGTAAAACATTTTCAGGTACATCAGAAGCCTGTGAGGAAATCCGTGGGACCGTTAGATCACAAAAGAGCAAAAGGGGAGCTCAGAGAGGACAAAGCCATAGTAGAGAAACTGAATGAATTTTTTGCATCTGTCTTTACGGAAGAAGATGTAAGAGATCTGCCTGTACTGGAATTGGTTTTCAAGGGTGATGATGGAGAGGAACTGGGAAGGTGTACTGAGCCAAATTGATAAAGAGTAGTAAATCACCTAGACCGGATGGCATACATTCAAGTGTAAGTTAGTGCCTTCAACGCTTCTGCCTAGTAGAAGTATTTTGAGCATTTAAGCATATATTAGATACAAATTCAGTAAATAATGATTGAGCATCAGTCCTATTTCCAGGGGGACAATAAAATAAAATTGCAGTTAGGTGAATGTGTGAGGAACAATCTTTGATTTTACAGGAAATTAGGGATGCTAACAAACTGGGCAACACAATAATAATGGGTGATTTCATTTACCCCAATATTGACTGGGTAAATGTAACATCAGGGCATGCTAGGGAGGTAAAATTCCTTGTCCAAATCAAGTAAGAAGCCGGCAAAAGAATCAGTTGGACCGCTAGATGACCGAGTGATAAAAGGGGGTGTAATCAGGGAAGACAAAGCCATAGCAGAGAGATTAAATGAATTCTTTGCTTCAGTCTTCATCGAGGAAGATTTGGGAGAGATACCGGTGCCAGAAATGGTATTTAAAGCTGATGAGTTGGAATAACTGGATGAAATCTCTATAAACCTGGAGGATGTAATAGGGCAGTTTGACAAATTGAAGAGTGGCAAATCTCCTGGACCAGATGCTATATATCCCAGAGTACTGATAGAATTGAAAAATGAACTTGGGGAACTATTGTTAGTAATATATAATTTATTTTTAAATCAAGCTTGGTACCAGAAGATTGGAGGGTGGCCAATGTAACATTGATTCTCCAAGGACAAGCAGGCTGCTTGTTCTCATATGTGGGTCGATGTCCACGTCGGCCCAGGAAACGGCAGAGTTTTCAAGCAAAAATAAAAAGTTTTGCCCAGAGTCTTCTGGTGCGTGAATCACGCGCACCATGCATGCGTGGATGACTTCCTGCCCATCGCGCGAGCGTGCCCCTTAGTTCTTTTTGTCCGTGACGAGGTGACAGGATTTTTCTGCTCTCCTCGTTTTTGGCCCAGGAACAAGAGTCTGACGACTATTTTTCTTTCTATTTCTTTTAATATTTTTTTGTTATTTTCTTAAACAAAAAAAATGTGTGTGTGTATATATATATATATATATATATATATATATATATACTAGTAAAAAAGGCCTGTTTCTGACACAAATGAAATGGGCGCTAGCAAGGTTTTCCTCGGAGTGTGTATATTTGGGAGAGTGTATGTGAGAGTGTCTGTGTGTGAGAGAGAGAGTGAAAGTGTGAGTGTGTGTGTGTGTGAGAGAGAGTGAGTCTGGGTGTGAGTGTGTCTGTCAGAGTGTGTGTGTGAGAATGAGAGTGTGTGCAAGTGCGTATGTGAGACACATTGTGAGAGAGAGTGTGTGTGTGTGCGAGAGAGTGTGAGTTTTATTATAGTAGATATATAAATAAAGAATATCTACCCAAAAAAATTGTAATGCACCCAAGATCAGGAAGAAAAAGGATTACATCACAGCCTTCAGAGCTGCCAAGGACTCATGTCAAGAGCTTCCTCCTTGACACACACACAAAAAAAGAGGAACAATCCGGAAATCTAAAACTATTAAAGGCAAAATGAAGAAAAATGATAGCTGCAGACAGATCACTGCACGTTCCCCAACCCTTAATTAAAAACATAGCACTCAGCTGACATTAGGGAGTTCTATAGGCGCTTTGAGTCAGGATATAAGAGACACACCCTCTCCGAGCAGCCCCCGGCTTACAGCCCACGCCAACGGGGCTAGGCAGGATTGCCTACACACCCACCACCCCGTGCTGTACTGGGCCTAGCACCTCCGCCTTCTCTAAACCACCAGCACTCCCTACCCCTCATTTCCTCCCTACCTGCACATAGTTGTTCTCACAATAGTCAGCGACACAGCTCAAGTTTTGGTAGCTTTCTATGAGCGCCCCCTTGCCGGCGAGGGTTTCCTCCTCTAGCAGCATTTGCAGTTCGGCTGACTCCAGTGATCTTCGGCGTTGCTTGCTAGCCTGTGCAGGGCGGGGTTCTGGGCGTCTGACGTCCTGGACGTGCAGGACGTCAGACGCACAGAAGCCCTGCCTGCACAGGCTAGCAACGCCAAAGATCGCTGGAGTGAGACTCAGCAGACAACACAGGACTTCTGCTGGCGGGGTTTCGGGTCCCCCGACGGCAAAGCAACGCGACGGTGGGTGGCTTGGGGGGGGGGTTTGTTGGGGGGGGGGTTGCACCTCCTGCATTCTGTGGGCGGGGCTTCTTTTCAACTGCAGCTTTGGTGGGTGTTTTGGGGAGGGGGTGGTTTGGAGTTGGTTTCCCTCCAGATATTTTCCGCGGGTGGGTTGAGAGGTTGGTAGGCTACGTTTCCTAGGCAGGGGGAGGAGTAGGGAAACACTCCTCCACCTGCTTGGTTGCGATCCCCATTCCCTTCCTTTAGTTTACTGTTCTGAAGACAACGTTCTGACGTTTGACGCGTGGGCGGGGCACGGGTCAGTGGAGTGGCTTCACCACCATGAATCCACGAACCCTTCAGGGAGTGATTGAGTGACTTCAGAACATTGTCTTCAGAACGTTGAGGGTGAGTTTTATTATAGTAGATATATATATATACACACACACAAATATATATATATACATACACAGACACAGACACACACACACACACACACACACACATATATATATAGTAGTTGTTTTTTTTTAGTGTTTTTTTTTTGCCTATTTTTAAGTTGACTTTCTTTTTGACGCGGCTGGCCTTTAGGCCGCGTGGTCAGGTTTCTCCCTTTTTGTGCCCTTCACTTTTTGGCACAATCGCATCTTTTGATTTCGCCAAATCCATTTTTCCTTCCATGTCATCGTAGGCACCCAGCGGCTTCAAACGTTATACTTGGTGCAACCAGAACATCTCAGGTACCGATACCCACGCCTGGTGTATCCACTGCCTTGGGCCCAACCATAGCCCAGCCGCTTGTAGTCTGTGTCTTCGTATGACGAAACGGATCCAAGTATCTCGAGAAGCCCAATGAGAAAAGCTTTTTGGGGCTTGGTCCGGTCCTTCGATGTCGACATTGAGAGAGAGGTAATGGCTGCTGAGAGACCGACTCGCACTGGGAGCAGTGAGGCATCGAGTGGGTTTCCATCTGCCTCAAGGCTTCCTGTTATACAGGTCCCCCGGGACCGAACTTTGTCAGACCCAGCCCCGAGGAGATGTGAGGATTCCACGTCCTACTCATTGGTACCGAGGAGTCTCGATGACTAGCATCAAGCGAAGGCAAAGAAGCACCGCCATCGTTCTCCTTCGACTCACGGTGCCGGGAGCTCCAGGGCGTCGAGAGAGTCGGCACCCAAGAAGCGTCAGCGCCGAAAGAATCGCTTTCCCTCTATACAGGAGGTGCCGATGCATCGGTCTTCTAGCAGCCTGGTACCTGCCCCCGAACCTCCACAGATTCTGACACCACCTGTTCCACCAACCCCTCAGCCTTCTCCGATGGTGGCTCTCGACGAGCACATCCGGGCCTTGTTTCCAGAGCTTCTGGAGGGACTGCTACGTCAGTCAGCTTCGGTGTCGGGGGTGCTTGCGCCTTCTGTACCATCTTCTGCAGCGGTGTCTGGCCCTTCTCCTGTGGTGAGGTCCCCGACTGCGGTGCCGCCTGCAGCATCGGTGTCACCTGCCACCCAGGTCGACTCTCGTTCGACGTCGGTGGAGGGAGCTTCGCCGCAGTCTGAGCGGGCGTCGGCTTCTCAACATCGCCATCGAGGACATCGTTCCTTGGCGTCGAGGCAGGTTCAGTGTCGGAGTACGTTAAGAGAGGTCTTATCCAATACTGAGCGGGAGCATTCATGGGAGTTTCTGCTGCCAAGCCTCACCTGTGACCTCATCTGTAATTGCCTTTATTAAGCACCTGGGAACTTTCAGACTTGCCTTTGCAACAGAGGTCTTCTGTTGAGTTTTTGTCTGTGTGTGTTTGTTGCTGTTCCTGCCCTACCAGTTCTTGTCTTGTAAGCCTTCAGCTTCTGTTCTATCCTGCTTGTGTCTGCCCAGGTTGTCTTCAGCTTCAGTTCCCTTCATGCTTGTGTCTGCCCTGGTTGTCTTCAACTTCAGTTTCTGTCCTGCTTGTCTCTGCCCTGGTTGTCTTCAGCTTCAGTTTCTATCCTGCTTGTGTCTGCCCTGGTTGTTTCCAGCTTTAGTTCCCTTCCTGCTTGTGTCTGCCCTGTTTGTCTTTAGCTTCAGTTCCCTTCCTGCTTGTGTCTGTCCTGCCAGCCTTCAGTTTTAGTTCTGACCCTGCTTTTGTATCCTGTTTGTATGAGAATCCTGAATCCCATTCCAGAATCCTGAATCCTGCTCCAGCCAAGCTTGTGTGAGGATCCTGAATCCTGTTTGTTTGAGTATCCTGAATCCTGTTCCAGCCAAGCTTGTGTGAGAATCCTGTTCCAGAATCCTGAATCCAGTTGCAGCCAAGTTTGTCTGAGAATCCTGAATCCTGTTCCTGAATCCTGTTCAAGCCAAGCCCGTTCCAGAATCCAGTTGTTCCAGTCCTGCTTATTCCAGCCCTGCTCATCTATAGCTTCTGTCCCCATCCTGCTAGTTCCAGTCCTGCTTGTACCAGCCTGTCTGTGTTCAGCCTCGCTTCCTGTTGGGTGGTTCACCTGCTGCTGCTGCTCACTGGCAGTGGCCCAAGGGCTCACGACTCTGGATTTCATGACAGACTGTGACACCCTATTTCCCGTGAGGACAGAGTCTTAGATAGACATTTGGGATCTTTTCTGACTGACTTGGGATTATTTGACTCCTGGCGGGACTGTCATCCCAAGGACCGTGATTATTCTTTCTACTCATCAGTGCATGCTTCTTACTCCCAAATTGACTTTCTCTTTTTGGACAAATCCTTGAGTGGGAGTGTTCTTGAAACTCAGGGAATGTTACTGTTTCGGACCATTCTCCCTGTATCTTAAATCTCGATACGCTTTCTGGCGACTCTTTAGCTAGATGATGGGCATTTAATAACACTTTGCTTCGAGATGATTACACCTGTAAAGAGTATATTAATGTACTTAAAGAATATTTGCAATTTAACTTGAATTCTGGTCCATCCATTGCGATGATTTGGGACGCCCTCAAGGCGGTGTCCAGAGGGTACTTTATGAGATGTGCTGGTCATCTTAAGCGACAGAGAGAGTCTGCTGCATTGCATTGGAGACATCAGATTAGGGACTTGGAAACTAAACATAAACACACAGAGTCCTCTAGGATTTATAGAGCCTTACAGTCTGCACATTTGCAGTTGGATGCAGTGCTTTCTAAGGATCTTGATTTTATCAATGAGAAATTGCACTTGCATAGCTATAAGGAGCGGAACAAGATCAGTAGGCAGCTGATGATCAAACTCTGTAAATTGTGTGCTGAGAGAACTGTATTTCACATAAAAGGAAGCACAGGGGAGATTCTTAACACATCCCAAGCTATAAGGAAATGATTTAGTGACTTTTATGCAGATCTATACACACGAGACCTATCTATACAGGATAATGCTATTCAGTTATATCTTGAGGGGTTGGAGCTTCTGGCTTTGACGCCAGATCAGTTGACCATGATCGAGGCTCCGATTACGGTACAAGAGGTCCTTAAGTCCATTAAATCACTGAAAACAGGTGAATCACCAGGTTTAGATGGCTTTACTGGGGAATTTTATAAAGCTTTTGCTCCCCAATTAGCACCAGTATTGACAGAAGTTTTACAAATTTTGTGCGTTCAGGAGGGGTCTTACCTCCTACTATGAAGGAGGCATGGATAGCTGTGATCCCTAAACCTAACAAAGATGTAACTGACTGTGCCTCTTATCATCCCATATCGGTACTGAATGCTGATGTTCGAATTTTGGCAAAGGTGCTGGCCTCTAAGTTAGTTAATGTATACCATCTTTGATTCACCCAGACCAAGTAGGCTTGTCCCTAGTCCATAGGCCTCTGATAACATTCGGCGCACGCTTGATATTATGTATTTAGCTGGACAACAAAAAGAGCCCTACTGCTTGCTTAGTGTCGACGCGGAAAAGGCCTTTGACAGGGTTCATTGGGCTTTTTTATATCACACTTTGAACAGGTTTGGGCCAAGTTTTATTGGTTGGATTCAAGAATTCTACTCCTTGCCCAGAGCACGTGTTAAAATAAATGGGAATACCTCTCCCTTCTTTGAATTACAGAGAGGTACTCGTCAGGGGTGCCTACTCTTACCTCTCCTCTTTGCCATGGTGATGGAACTGTTGGCATTAAATATTAGAAATAATTCATGGATTTGTGGGGAGCGTGCAGGAGATTTGGGAGTCCAAGGTTGCTCTCTTTGCGGATGATGTTTTACTGACTCTCTCCTCCCCTTTTCATTCCTTTCTTGCTTTATTTCAGGAAATTGAATCCTACGGGATTAAAATCAATTTTACTAAGACTGAAGCAATGGCGCAGGGACTAACGGTTGAAGACTACCAAACCTGTAAATGCCTTTATCCTTTCACTTGGGTGCCCAACGGATTGCGATATTTGGGGGGTTTGAATTACTAGGAAGCTTGAAGATTTAAATTCTGCTAATTATATTCCCTTGCTCAAAGAGATTAGGGCAGATCTAGAGCGGTGGGGCCCTTTGACTTTCTCCTGGTTTGGTAGAATTGCTACAGTGAAAATGAATGTTTTGCCTCACTTACTCTACCTTTTCCAATCCATACCAATGCCTCTTAGTGATCAGCTGCTTCTGTCCTTACCGTGCAAAATAAATTTTAAGAGGCGTGTTTGTAAGTGACCTAGAATTCCACATTCTACTTTGTATCTTGCTCATAAGAATCAAGGTGATTTGGGAGTCCCGCATTTGGGTTTATACCATAGGGCAGCTCAAGCAAAGGCAGCAGTTGAATGGTATCAGGCATCTACTGATAAGCTGTGGGTGCATTTGGAGCATCATATGGTGGGAAGCCCTTTGAGGTTAGGGCAATTGCTTTGGTTACCACCCAAACACAGACATTTGAAACCAGCCCTTTGCCTGATCATTCAGCACACCTTTTCTTGTTGGGATAAATTGGATAGAACTAAGGGATTTTATAAATCTCGACTGTCTCCTATAGCATATAATCCTGCATTTCCTCCGGGGTGTTCTCCCTCAGTTTTCACCAGGTGGAAGAGACATGGGTTGCAGTCATGGGGTCAATTAGTGGATGATGACAGTTTCTTTTCTTTTGCAGATTTGGCTGCCACTTACCAGCTGCCTCAGAGTGACTTCTACGCTTATTAACAGCTTATTCACTTCTTTACTTCTTCC
The DNA here is from genome assembly GCF_901765095.1 of Microcaecilia unicolor. Lineage (NCBI taxonomy): Eukaryota > Metazoa > Chordata > Amphibia > Gymnophiona > Siphonopidae > Microcaecilia > Microcaecilia unicolor. Next base: position 226,783,106 of record NC_044033.1, on the reverse strand, counting down.
AATTTGAAAGACAAATTGTTAGGGGAGGAAACCTTCTTAGAGGGGGTATGTGCTGATTTCAAGGGTACTAGGTTTCTCATTTCTTGGCTATATTGTCATTTGAGAGATGCTTTGCTGTAAGCTTGTAGACATCGTAAAAGTTGGGAAATTGAGCTGGGTATAAGTTATGGGGCTGAAGAATGGCAGCTGATGGAGAGCCTCTGTTAAGGTTTCTCCAGCGGTGAATATACAAGAAAACTGTACTAAACTAATCTATCGCTGGTACCTAACACCTGTTAGACTTCATAATATGTTTGCAAATGTATCCCCATTATGCTGGTGACAATGTGGTCAGTCTGGCACATTAGGCCATATATGGTGGTCATGTACTACTACTACTATTTAGCATTTCTATAGTGCTACAAGGTGTACGCAGCGCTGCACAAACATAGAAGAAAGACAGTCCCTGCTCAAAGAGCTTACAATCTAAAAGACAAACAATAAAATAAGCAAATCAGATCAATTAATGTGTACAGGAAGGAGGAGAGGAGGGTAGGTGGAGGCAAGTGGTTACAAGTGGTTACGAGTCAAAGGCAATGTTAAAGAGGTGGGCTTTCAGTCTAGATTTAAAGGTGGCCAAGGATGGGGCAAGACGTAGGGGCTCAGGAAGTTTATTCCAGGCGTAGGGTGCAGCGAGACAGAAGGCGCGAAGTCTGGAGTTGGCAGTAGTGGAGAAGGGAACAGATAAGAAGGATTTATCCATGGAGCGGAGTGCACGGGAAGGGGTGTAGGAAAGGACGAGTGTGGAGAGATACTGGGGAGCAGCAGAGTGAGTACATTTATAGGTTAGTAGAAGAAGTTTGAACAGGATGCGAAAACAGATAGGGAGCCAGTGAAGCGACTTGAGGAGAGGGGTAGTATGAGTAAAGCGACCCTGGCGGAAGACAAGACGGGCAGCAGAGTTTTGAACCGATTGGAGAGGGGAGAGGTGACTAAGTGGGAGGCCAGCAAGAAGCAGATTGCAGTAGTCTAAACGAGAGGTGACAAGGGTGTGGATGAGGGTTTTGGTAGAGTGCTCGGAAAGAAAGGGGCGGATTTTACGGATGTTGTAAAGAAAGAAACGACAGGTCTTGGTGATCTGCTGAATATGAGCAGAGAAGGAGAGAGAATAGTCAAATATGACCCCAAGGTTTCGAGCTGAGGAGAGAGGGAGAATGAGAGAGCCATCAACAGAAATAGAAAACGGGGGGAGTGGGGAGGTGGGTTTGGGGGGAAAAATGAGAAGCTCGGTTTTGGTCATGTTTAATTTCAGGTGGCGTTGAGACATCCAGACAGCAATGTCAGACAAGCACGCTGAAACTTTGGTTTGGATGCAAGGTGAGATATCAGGGGTAGAAAGGTAGATTTGGGAGTCATCAGCATAGAGATGGTAGGAAAAGCCATGGGATGAGATTAATGAACCAAGGGAAGAAGTGTAGATAGAAAAGAGGAGGGGACCAAGAACAGAACCCTGAGGTACGCCGACAGGCAGAGGGCTAGAAGTAGAAGAGGATCCACCAGAGTGAACACTAAAGGTGCGGAGGGAGAGGTAGGAAGAGAACCAGGAAAGGACAGAGCCCTGGAATCCAAGTGAGGACAGGGTATCGAGAAGTATGCTGTGATCGACAGTGTCAAAAGCAGCGGAAAGATCAAGAAGAATGAGGATGGAATAGAGACCTCTGGATTTAGCCAGTAATAGGTCATTGGAGACTTTAGTAAGTGCAGTTTCGGTTGAGTGGAGAGGGCGAAAACCAGATTGTAGTGGGTCATGAATAGCATGTGAGGAGAGAAAATCAAGGCAGCGGTGATGAACAGCACGCTCAAGTAATTTGGAGAGAAAAGAGAGGAAGGAGATGGGTCGAGTGAAAGTGATGGCTTTCTGGAAATCTGTTCATAGATGGGTGCAGACCTGGGTGGGCTCTTCTATACCTTGGGAACCTGCCATGTTTTTATTTAATAGGATCCTGCCAAGGGTCAGTAGTGTGGGTCGAGTGTTTGCGAAGCATTGTTTCAGTGCTGCAAGACTAGTGATTGCACAATCCTGGAAGCAGATGAGTTGCCCCTCAATTCTCAAATGGTACAATCTCCTATGGTACATCTGTGATTTGGAGAAGCTACTGGCCCAGGAATATAAGACGATAGACAGATGAAGACTGATATTGCTTTTATTTTTGTGCTGAGGAAAAGGTGTGGGCCTACGTGGTGGGGGATAGTTATTGGAAGTTGGGAAGGTTACGAGACTGGGAGACTGGACATCTAAATGGCAGGTGACCTTTAATGTGATCAAGTGCGAAGTGATGCATGTGGGAAAGAGGAACCCGAATTATAGCTACGTAATGCAAGGTTCCACGTTAGGAATCACCGACCAAGAAAGGGATCTAGGTGTCGCCGTTGATGATATGTTGAAACTTTCTGCTTAGTGTGCTGCAGTGGCTATGAAAGCAAATAGAATGTTAGGTATTATTAGGAAAAGGAATGGAAAACAAAAATGAGGATGTTATAATGCCTTTGCATCTCTCCATGGTATGACCGCACCTCGAATATTGTTTTCAATTTTGTTCGCTGCAGCTGAAAAAAGATATAGTGGAAATAGAAAAGGTGCAGAGAAGGGCAATGAAAATGATAAAGGGCATGGGTCAACTTCCCTATGAGGAAAGGCTAAAGCGGATAGGGCTCTTCAGCTTGCAGAAAAGACGGCTGAGGGGAGATATGATTGAGGTCTATAAAATAGTGAATTGAGTGGAATGGGTAGACCTGAAGCATCTGTTTACTGTTTCCAACAATACTAGGACTAGGGGGCATGCGATGAAGCTACAAAGTAGTAAATTTAAAACGAATTGGAGAAAATGTTTCTTCACTCAACGTGTAATTAAACTCTGGAATTCGTTGCCAGAGAACATGGTAAAGGCGGTTAGCTTAGTGAGGTTTAAAAAAAAGGTTAGGACGGCTTTCTAAAGGAAAAGTCCATATACCATTATTAGAAATCCACTGCTTATTTCTGGGATATGTAGCAATACAATGTTTTGTACTTTTTTGGGATCTTGCCAGGTATTTGTGACCTGGATTGGCCACTGTTGGAAACAGGATGCTGGGCTTGATGGACTTTTGGTCTATCCCAGTATGGCAATATTTTTGTACTTATGTGGGCCAATATTTCAAGTATGGAAGATGAGAAATCAGAGATTGGTTCAGTTAAGAAAAATAATTTATAAAGGAGAATAGTGTCCTTGTATATCCAGGTCCTTAAGCCAAACATATTGAATACCAATAGAATGTGGAAAATGGAATAAGTTCAGAACTTTATAAAATGTCAACATTATTTTACCTTTTAGAAATATAGAAACACAGAAATTATATAAATCAGATGATTTTGATAAAGGAGTTAGATCAGTATTACTTCTTTTGATAGTGAGTGTTAATTGTAACCATTGAAACATTTGGTTGGGAAGTAGATCATATTTATGAACTAAATCTTAAAATTAAAATTAAAGAAACCCTGTCGAAATAGGAGTTGATTTAATGACCACGATATAGTTTTCTTTTCTATTCTGAATTTAGTGTTATACCAAATAGAAATTTGAGAAAAGCGCCAGACATTTTTTCATATCATTATCAAAATAAAAAATAGCAATATTTGTATCTTTGATTAATTTATTATTGAATAGATTATGTAATAAAGACATCATAATAAGCAAAGAGGTAGGTACTGGTGAGATTAAATCCCTTTCAGTATGTATCAATAGAGGGATGTCAAGATCTGTAGGAGAAGTTAATAACCAATATATACCAAATGTAGCTAATGACACGTGATAGTTGTAAAAATCTGGGAAACCTACACCACCATTTATTCAGGAAGCTTAGAGAGTTTTCAAAGAAATTCTTGGGGCTCTATTCCATAGAAATGTTGTTAATTTAAACTTAATGCTTTTATAGAATTACTTTGATCATAAAACAGGTAACATTGATATGTAGCTAATTTGAGGAGTAAGCATCATCTTTATGGTGTCCACTGTGCCTCAAGAGAGACCATCTCGAAGTCAGAGTCTTAACTATTTCCAGAAGATGATTACTATTTAGAAGTTTTGTCTCTTCCACAACAAGACCAAAGGGGATACCCAAGTATTTTATTTTGGTAGGAGACCAATGGGCTCATTTTCAAAAGCTAAGGACATCCTTCTCCCAGGGACGTCCAAATGGGTATAATCGAAACCTGATTTAGGACGTCTACAACTGGCCAAAGGATGGCCAAAGTTCAAGGGGGCACGTTGGAAGCTTAGCGAAGGCGGGACTTCGACATGCCTAACACTTGGACGTCCTTGACCCATAATCGAAAAAAGCAAGGACGTCCCTGACGAACACTTGGATGTTTCACCTGGACCTATTTTTCTTACAACTAAGGCACAAAAAGGTGCCCTAAATGACCGTATGGAATCGGGGATGACCTCCCCTTACTCCCCCAGTGGTCATTAACCCTCTCCCACCCTCAAAAAACATCATACTCAGGTCCTTGACAGCGCATGCAGGTCCCTTGAGCAGTTTTAGTGGGTGCAGTGCACTTCAGACAGGTGGACCCAGCCCCTACCTGTTACGTTTGTGGAGGAAACAGCGAGCCCTCCAAAGCCCACCACAAACCCACTGTACCCACCTCTAGGTGCCTCCTTCACCCGTAAGGGCTATGGTAATGGTGTATAGTTGTGGGTAATGGGTTTGGGGGGGTTGGGAGGCTCAGCACACAAGGTAAGGGAGCTATGTACCTGGGAGCAATTTATAAAGTTCACTGCAGTGCCCCCTAGGGTGTCCGGCTGGTGTCGTGGCATGTCAGGGGGACCAGTGCACTACAAATGTTGGCTCCTCCCATGACCAAATGGCTTGCATTTGGTCATTTTTTACATGGACCTCTTTAGTTTCAAAAATCGCCGAAAGTCAGAAACGTCCATGTCTATGGATGTCCAAATCTAGGGTTGGCAAAATTTAAGGATTTTGACGTCCCTGATGGTATTTTCGAAACAAAAGATGAACGTTCATCTTGTTTCGAAAATACAGGTTTCCCTGCCCCTGGATTTTGCTGTTTTGCAAGGACGTCCAAATCACAACTTGGACGTCCCTTTAGAAAATACTCCTCCAAATGAAGTTAAATGCAGAAACATCTTGCTCTATGTAAGGATAGTTAAGGCATTAAATCTGTCTTTGTTTATTTGGTTAAGCTTGTAGCCAAATGAGCAAGAATAATCAGATATAATGGAAAGCAAATGAGGGATCGAAGACGGCGTTAGAAACAGTAAAATGTCATCTGCATAGGTTGAGAGTTTGACAGAAAAATTTCCACAGCAAATACCTTGAATGTTAGGGTTGTTACATATGGCAATTAGCAGTGGCTTATAAAATGCTTGCATTCCTTACACACGTAGGCACTTGTGCTAGGTGTATGGTTGGCATAAGTGTATAGTGCTTTACATTCGTGGTTTTGCAAGCATTCCTATTTGCCATTACAGAATGAGCATGCAAGTAAGTGGAAGCACCTAGTTACAGAGTTACCCCTTTGGTAATTTGCCCATCTGATGTGAAGATGGGGGACCTCATGCACAATATACAAGATTTTAGAACATGTTGGGGAAAAGCCAATTATCAAAATGTATGTAGGTTCCAATATCAGTATTGCGGCATGCACTGATTCTTCCTTCTTTTGTTTTCTTGTAGAAAAACTTTCCCCCGATATGTTAACTATTTAACCATCCAGGAATAGCTCCTGGTTGGTTAAATAGCAGTTAACCACCTAACCGCAGATATTCAGCAGGAGATAACCGCTATCCGGCTATATCAGGCAACATAGCCAGTTAGGTGCAGATTTTTAGCTTATGCGGGCTGCCTCCTGCAGTATGAATATCGGCCTTGGTGAGTCATTTTATGATTATTTACTATGGCTGAAAACTATTCCAGATCTTAAGTCACACATTAGAAATGTTAATAGCTGGGTGGCTAGTGGGTGTGAAGATCACTTGGGGGTCCTTTTACTGAGGTGTGCTGAAAAATGACCTGCGCTAGGTAAGGCGCGTGTTATGAATGAGTGCAGGTCCATTATCCAGCTCACCTATAAAAAAAAAAGCTTCTTGGTCTGAAAATGGATGTGGGCAATATTGGTCCGTGTCCATTTTTGGTCTGAGTCCTTACCGCCACCCGTTGACTTAGTGGTAAGGTCTCACGTGTTAAATATGCGGTAATCGTCAGCGAGCGTACACTGGCAATTACCGCCCAGTTTGTGCCGCATAGTAGAAAATAAAAAATAATTTCTGACACGCGTACCAGACGTGCTAAAAAATGGAATTACCGCCCGGGCCACATGGTAGCCGGGCCTAAGCACTTTACTAAAAGGGCCCATTGGTGATTTTTCTGGACCTCATGGGGGAAAAGCTAGTTATCATATATGTACGTTCTAGTGCCAGTAATGGTGTATCACTGATTCTTCTGCTTTTGTTCTCTTGTAGAAATGCTGACTGCAGATAAGAGTAAGTATTTTTCTATGTATTTTCTGTGGCTGAAATAATAACACTTCATAAGTCTTGCCCATTATGGTTTAATGGGACAGAGTTTGCATGGGTTCAGCCAAGGAAAGTCTTGTGTGTAACATAAGCTAAGCTAGCCATGATATTTCTTCTGTTTCACTCATCAATCATCTCATTACAATATCTTACAGAATATTAGCTAAGCCTGAACAAGTAGTTTTAGATACATTCCGTTTCAGTTTACTCAACTCCAACCAAACCTTAACCTTAGCCAGACATATGCCATACCTCGACACATCAGAAAAACCAATGAACACCTACCCTTCTGGAAACTGCTGAAGACTTACCTCTTCAAACAAGCCTACCCAAATGAACCATCCTAACTCTCGAACCTAACTCCACAACACTAGTATTACCCTAACACCAATCCTTTCCCCACATCTCTCACTTTTGTCCTACTCTATGTAATAATGTCATTTCTGATACTTTGTTTCATACATTGTATTAATTCTGTGATACTTGTATCAAACTCTATGTAACTATGTCATCTCTGATACTTTGTTCCATACTTTGTATAAACTCTATGTTACTTTGTACCATACCATGTAAGCCGCACTGAACCTGCTATCGAGCGGGAAAGACTGGGGTATAAATACTACAAATAAATAACTAATTATAATCTGTTCAATATCTTGTTGCTATCATCTAACAGGCAAATGATTTATATGTAGAAGCTGAAATACCATGTTTCCTAATTAAGCTGCCCAATGGTTGTAAATAACATGTTATATAGAAGAGGAGAAAGAAGAAACACAGAAGGCATTGGATCAAAATATAATGTTTTAATTTTTCAATAAACTAAGATCTGAACTCTTTCAGTCATAATCACATTAAATTCAAGTACTTTATTTTCCCCAGTCACTTGCAGACTGACAACCAATGGATTGTCTTGTATTTAGAAAAAACAGTCAGCTATAGGATTGGTATGGGTGTTGTCAAATTCTACATAGAATTTGTCCTGTTAGTGAGAAGAGATGGGATGAATCTTCTTTAGACACACCCATCGATAAACAGCTTCACTGTATGCTATGGAACAGATTCAAGAAAAGGCACTGGGATACAGCGCACTAATCGAGGATTCTATAGAGGCAATTGCATGTGGTAATATACCTGTTAGAGCTTGCGGTAAACAATTTTTCTGAGAGAAGGCATTGCATGGGCTTTGCAATATTATCTTGTAAGGGTGATCTAGATAATGCGCAAAGGAGTAAATTCTATAAGTAGCGCCTAAAAAGCAGCACTAAAAAGTGATGCACTTAGCACAATTCTATAATGAATATGTTTCCTTTTTAGATTTGTCTTTTATAGATTCACACTTACAGTGGGGGAAATAAGTATTTGATCCCTTGCTGATTTTGTAAGTTTGCCCACTGACAAAGACATGAGCAGCCCATAATTGAAGGGTAGGTTATTGGTAACAGTGAGAGATAGCACATCACAAATTAAATCCGGAAAATCACATTGTGGAAAGTATATGAATTTATTTGCATTCTGCAGAGGGAAATAAGTATTTGATCCCCCACCAACCAGTAAGAGATCTGGCCCCTACAGACCAGGTAGATGCTCCAAATCAACTCGTTACCTGCATGACAGACAGCTGTCGGCAATGGTCACCTGTATGAAAGACACCTGTCCACAGACTCAGTGAATCAGTCAGACTCTAACCTCTACAAAATGGCCAAGAGCAAGGAGCTGTCTAAGGATGTCAGGGACAAGATCATACACCTGCACAAGGCTGGAATGGGCTACAAAACCATCAGTAAGACGCTGGGCGAGAAGGAGACAACTGTTGGTGCCATAGTAAGAAAATGGAAGAAGTACAAAATGACTGTCAATCGACAAAGATCTGGGGCTCCACGCAAAATCTCACCTTGTGGGGTATCCTTGATCATGAGGAAGGTTAGAAATCAGCCTACAACTACAAGGGGGGAACTTGTCAATGATCTCAAGGCAGCTGGGACCACTGTCACCACGAAAACCATTGGTAACACATTACGACATAACGGATTGCAATCCTGCAGTGCCCGCAAGGTCCCCCTGCTCCGGAAGGCACATGTGACGGCCCGTCTGAAGTTTGCCAGTGAACACCTGGATGATGCCGAGAGTGATTGGGAGAAGGTGCTGTGGTCAGATGAGACAAAAATTGAGCTCTTTGGCATGAACTCAACTCGCCGTGTTTGGAGGAAGAGAAATGCTGCCTATGACCCAAAGAACACCGTCCCCACTGTCAAGCATGGAGGTGGAAATGTTATGTTTTGGGGGTGTTTCTCTGCTAAGGGCACAGGACTACTTCACCGCATCAATGGGAGAATGGATGGGGCCATGTACCGTACAATTCTGAGTGACAACCTCCTTCCCTCCGCCAGGGCCTTAAAAATGGGTCGTGGCTGGGTCTTCCAGCACGACAATGACCCAAAACATACAGCCAAGGCAACAAAGGAGTGGCTCAGGAAGAAGCACATTAGGGTCATGGAGTGGCCTAGCCAGTCACCAGACCTTAATCCCATTGAAAACTTATGGAGGGAGCTGAAGCTGCGAGTTGCCAAGCGACAGCCCAGAACTCTTAATGATTTAGAGATGATCTGCAAAGAGGAGTGGACCAAAATTCCTCCTGACATGTGTGCAAACCTCATCATCAACTACAGAAGACGTCTGACCGCTGTGCTTGCCAACAAGGGTTTTGCCACCAAGTATTAGGTCTTGTTTGCCAGAGGGATCAAATACTTATTTCCCTCTGCAGAATGCAAATAAATTCATATACTTTCCACAATGTGATTTTCCGGATTTAATTTGTGATGTGCTATCTCTCACTGTTACCAATAACCTACCCTTCAATTATGGGCTGCTCATGTCTTTGTCAGTGGGCAAACTTACAAAATCAGCAAGGGATCAAATACTTATTTCCCCCACTGTAGCAGTAAGGTGTGCCTAACTGTAGGCGGCTGCAATTAGATCTGTTATAAGCAGACCTAAATACTGGCGCCTAAGTTAGGCATACTTAGGTGTGATTTTGTATCAACACGCAAAAATCCAAGAACAAGCTTCATAACCACGCCCCCAAATTTTTATGCACGATAGGATTTAGGCGCAATCCATTATAGATTTAGATATGTTCCCATATCCTAATTATTACCAATTACTGCTGATAATTGCTAACTCGATTTTTCATGCACAATATATAGTTCTGTTAAGGATGAATCATTTAAAGTTTCCAATGTAATAATTGCTATGTACTCCTGTGTTAAATCCTAGCAGATACCGTGTGCTAATGACTACATTAGCGCATGACCTGTATAAAACATATCCTAAAAAAGAAAAGCATTAGACTTGCAGATAACACCCACTAAAATCTGGGTTAACTCCAAATCCTAATGTCTTTTAGCAATGCATCACTTTTAAAGTATGCACCTTAGTCCACAAAATCATTCACGGTGAAGCCCCTGCATACATGTCCGACTTAATAGACCTGCCACCCAGAAATGCTAAAAGATCGTCCCGAACCTTCCTCAATCTCCATTTCCCTAAGTGGAAAGGCATAAAATACAAAGTACTTCACGGATCTACCTTCGCATACATGAGCACAAAATTCTGGAATACACTACCACGCAACCTGAAAATGATCTACGAACTGACCGACTTCCGCAAACTACTGAAGATTTATCTCTTTGAGAAAATCTACGGCAAGGATCAAAACACATGAAGCCCATATAAACCAGTAGATATGCACCAATACACTCTCTTCTGAAGTCTCCTCTCCCGCATTCTCACCACTCTTAAAATCCTACCCACAAATAAAATTGCTAGACCTTTATGTTCCCTCGATACTGTTTTGTCCCCTCCCAACTCACCACTGTTATATTCCGCTGTTCTATTCCCAAATGATATCCTGAATTTACTCTGTCTTCTATAACCCTTCATAATGTAACCCATAATCAAAATGCAGCCAATTGTACTTCCATGATTCACATTGTATTGTAAGCCACACTGAGCCCGCAAATAGGTGGGAAAATGTGGGATACAAATGCAAATAAATAAATAAATAAATAATATTTTCAGCATTAATTTACGAACTCAGCCCTAGTAAATTTTCAGAGAGGCCAGTTTAGGAGCATACATCTCAGTTACAAGCACACATCTTTTGAATATCAGGCCCAATGGCTTTTTTTGAATGCACTAACTCTTTTCTGTTTTGTTTTCCTGTAGGCAAGCTTTCTGCAGATGTTGGTGAGTAATTTTATATTTATTGACTATGGCTGAAAATATTCCAGTTACTAAGTCATTCATTAGGAACAGAAATAACTAACTTGCCGGTAGATGTGAGGATCATGTGGTAATTTGCCTAATGTAAACTTAGTGGACCTCATAAGACACCAAATTAAGATTTCATTAAATACCAGAGAGAAACCAGCTGTCATGATGCATGTGGGTACTAATATCATTTGGAGATAGAGGAGACAAGATATGGAAACTAACAAGTCAATATTTAAACATCACAATCAGTAATTCCTTTAAATGGTGGTTCTGGTATTTAAAAATACCTGAATATTCCTGGCCATTATCCATATAGGAGAGAATTCAATAAATGGCACTGGATATGTGATTATAATGGGTCTACCAGAACGGTTTGGGCAGCGGAAGCACTGGGTTTTCTACTACCCTGAAAAGGCTTGTATATTCCCTTACAATACCTAATTACCCTGACCTTGTATTTGCTCATGACCGCTTTACACAGTCTGAGAGCTAACAAGCTACATGATCAATAAGACACCCAGGATTAAGTGGATATAATAATGTAGTCTTTATTAAACCATCTCACCCAAAGTAGTACAAGCAATTAGGCGTTCATCTCTGGAACATGATGGGTCAACGCTTCACACAGCAGGTGCAGTCTGTCCTCTCTCTTCAGCCTTCTGCCCTGATACCCTTGAGACTGCCCTTTTTATACCCTTCTGACTCTATTCATCCCAATGGACCCTAGCTTTCCCACCAGAACTCTTTGGCCCTTATCAGTTGATAAGAATGACTTCACATGTTCCTAAAACCTAACTAAAAACAAATGATGTGACATCTTTCCAAGCCCTCTCAGCCCCCCTGTTTGCACCTGACCCAGTACTATCTCCTACTAACCATAACATCTATGCCTGTGACTCTTGTTAGTGCCCTTCCAGCTGTTATTTACAGAGCAGAGCCCCTCCCCCTCTATCTGCTCCCAATTACCTCATTTCAGCATTTGCTACAGTGAAATGTAACTGGTGTCAGAAATGAGCTTTGATTTTTACAGGTCTAGTTCTTAGCCTGAGCCATTGGTCTGTATTTCACTGAGAGCAAGGGACAGCATATTTCTACAAATTCAGCACCAAAGTAATTCAGCTCTAAATGCTAGGTTATAAAGAGAGCGTTCCTTTTATAGAATAGCATTCGGTGCGGATCCAGCGCCTAACTTTTGGGCAGCTATAAATGTCAGCGCCCAACTTAGATATGCTTTGGGCGAATTCTGTAATTCCGCTTGCAATTAATTTGGAATGCCTCCAACATGCCCCCTGGCTATGCCCCCTATTCAGATATGCGCTAATAGAGATGGGCACGAAACCTTAAAGAATAGCGTGCAGCCAGTTGCCAATTAACTGTTGGTGCCAAATTATTGCTAGTTGAGGGCTTGTTGATCGATTTTGGTGTGCAACTTTAGCTGCCATGTATAGAGTACAGGGGATAATGACACCATTATCTGGATAACTTAGAAGAGCTTTCCTGCACTCTGCTCTATGTAAACTCTAAAGATTTTCAGAATGAAAATGCATACATACTCTCACTTTGAAAATTCCCCAATGAAACAGCCACATTTTTATGCCTAGGAAAAGAGAAGGGGCAAAAGCGAACCTGGATCATATGTTTACCGACACTATTGAGCCACTAAACAGATACTGTGGGTTTATTCATTTAAAATTAGAGCTGCTGAATATCAGTCCTAACTGTAAATAGATAGTTGAAGAAGTAATAGCCAGTCGGGCATATATTCATTGGCACTAGTTAAACTGGGAGTACTGCTGAATGTGGTGGTTATTTTAGAAGCTCTATTTATGTTATGGATAGCTGAAAACCAGCATTTAGACATCCTTATTGCATAGATGTCCAAATACTGATTTTTATAAAGCCAGAATATGAACGTCTTCAACTGCAGTACATCCATTTGAGAAGGGGAAGTGGTCTGGGCGTGTTTTGTTTTGGACTATGAACAGGCCAAAATATGTATGTCCACCTCTGATTACAGAAGGGCATAGTATGTCCATGACCAAAAAGATGGATGTTCATATTTAGACTTGGAACTTGGCATCCCGGTTCTGGCTTTGATTGGTAGCCAATGTAATTTAGATAATACTGGGGATTCCCTATCGAATATTTAAGCTTTACAGTGCTGCGTATGCCTTGTAGCGCTATAGAAGTGATAAGTAGTAGTAGTAGTATTTAGAGTAGTTTGAAGTTTTTTGATGAGGGATTCCTTATTCCCTAAATAGACTGATTTGCAGTAATCCAATTATGAAATGACTAATGTTTGTAAATGGGAATGAAAAGTAGAAAACAGGAAACTTCTATAATACAGGTAACATCATTAATATGTAGTTAATTTGAGGAGTAAGCATCATCTTTATGGTGTCCAGTTTGCCCCACCATGAAAGATGTAGTGGAAATCATTTCTGCATTGCCCCGTGAATTAAATTAGTAGTTTTAGTTGTGTTATGTTCAGTAGTTTCTATGAGGTCTTTGTTTAACCATATACTTAAATATTTTAGTTATAAGGTGTAAGGTTGATCGTGAACCCTTGGCCTTAGGCCGAGTCCTAGTACAGACCTGGACCGAGGCCTAGGGCAGACCAAGCTCACCACCGGAAAGGGATATAGACCACTCATACAGGTCACAAGGCAGAACTGGAACCTAATCACACATGGGAAGGGAAAATTACAGTGAGTAGTCCTGGAAGGGACTGGCATTCAGGCTGCGTACACAGCACCACACACAGACACCAACGAAAGGTCACCAGACCAAACACACAGATATAGATAGTATCCACAATAAGGGAACTCACGCAGAGAGGGAACCCAAGGAGTGCCACACAGCTAAACAAAGGTGTGACCTACACAGTATCCAAACAAGAACTACAGCAAGAATTGGGAAAAGGGAAACCACACAAAAGCCATTGAAAGCAGCACAGCTAGATAAGGAGCAATCCGCAAACAGCAGGTAAGTGTAAGGCAGACTACAGAGAGAGACTGCTTCTATTAATACAGCTCAGACGAGGAGTAGTGCTCATAAGAACCAAGCAACAGATACAGCAGGTAAAGGGTTTAGGCAGACTACAGAGAGAAACTGCTTCTAGGTACACAGGTCAGACAAGGAGCAGTGCTCACAAGAACCAAGCAACTGATACAGCAGGTAAAGGATTAATAGAGAAATCCAAAGAAAGGAAGTAAGCTCTTACCACCGACTCAGCCAGCACACACAGCAAGGAAGGGAAAGGCAAGGCACACAGTGAAGCAACAGACACCAAGAAGCAGAACACAGCTACAAAGCAGCTAAGTAATCAGAGAAGAAGCTGGCAGCTACAGACTCACAGAACAAACACAGACAAAAGGGAATAATGGCAACCAAACAACAGAGAAGTCACCCTGTGCCACAGGCACAGACTAAGTGAAACAAGGAAAGCTCACAGCTGAAGGAGATAACGCTAGAGCGTCCTATGCAGGCAGAGTTATGTTTAAATAGGGTCTGGCATCTGACGTCAGCTGCCTCAGACGTCAGCCCAATCCCTGACATGGCTAATTAGGAGCGAGACCCAATCACTACCCTGCCTGTACCAGTAGGATCATAACATCAGGGAGACCAATGAAAATTCGCCATACCTATATCAATAAGAGTGGTACTGTTATTCAGGGGCATTACTTCAGATTTGCCTTGGACGGTAATTCCATTTTTGGCATACGCCAAAAACACGCGGTAGAAAATATTTTCTGTTTTCTACCGCATGGCACTTACCCGGCGGTAATCGGCATTTGACGCATGTTGAACGCTTACTACCTGCTTAGCGCGTGAGACCTTACCGCTAAGTCAGTGGGTGGTGGTAAGGTCTCGGGCCAAAAATGGACACAACTGGTTTTAATTTTGCCGCACATCCATATTCTGGCACAAAAAAATGTATTTTTTCCAGGTGTGCTGAGGAAATGGACCAGCACACGTCCAAAACACGCACCTACACCAGTGCAGGCCACTTTTAGGTGCACCTTAATAAAAGAGCGTCTGAGTGAAGCCTTATAGGCCTCCCATATTGACATTATGTCGCTGTTTTCATGTACGTTCTAGTGCCAGTAATGCTGTATCACTGATTCTTCCAACCTTTGATCTCTTGTAGAAATGCTGACTGCAGATAATAGTAAGTATTTTTCTATGTATTTCCTGTGGTTGAAATAATAACACTTCTTAAGTCTTGCCCATTATAGTTTGATGGGACAGTCTGCATGGGTTCAGCCAAGGGAAGTCTTGGCTCACCAATTTGCTTCATCTCTTTGAAGGTGTAAATAAACATGTGGATAAAGGTGAGCCGGTTGATGTAGTGTGTCCTTTTCTAAAATTACCCCTAAATTTTTAACATAAGCTACCCACGATATTTCTTCTGTTTCACTCATCAATCATCTCATTACAGTATCTTACATAATATTAGCAAAGCCTGAACAAGCAGTTTTGGATACATTTCCTCAACTCCAACCAAACCTTCACCTCAGCCAGACATAATTATAATCTCTTTAAATCTTGTTGCTATCATCTAACAGGCAAATGATATATATGTAGAAGCTGAAATACCATGTTTGCTAATGAAGCTGCCCAATGGTTGCAAATAACATGTGGATAAAGGTGAGCCGGTTGATGTAGTGTATCTAGATTTTCAGAAACCTTTTGGCAGAGTTCCTCATGAGAGACTCTTGAGAAAATTGGAAAATATTGGGATAGGAGGAAATGTCCTTTTGTGGACTAGGATTTGGCTAATGGACAGAAAACAGAGGGAAGGGTTAAATGGTCATTTTTCTTAATGGAGGAGGGTGAATAGTGGAGTGCCGCAGGAATCTTTACTGGGACCAGTGCTATTAAACATATTTATAAATGAAGTGGAAATCGGAACAACAAGTGAGGTGATTAAATTTGCAGATGACACAAAACTATTCAAAGCTGTAAAATAACACATGCAGACTGTGAAAAATTGCAGGAAGACCTTAGGAAACTGGAAGACTGGGCATCCATATGGCAGGTGAAATTTAATGTGGCCAAATGCAAAGTAATGCATATTGGGAAGAAGAATCCAAATCATAGTTACCTGATGCTAGGGTCCACCTTAAGAGTCAAAACCCAAGAAAAAGATCTAGGTGTCATTGTAGACAATACACCAAAATCTGCTGTCCAGTGTGTTGCAGCAGCCACAAAAGCAAACAGGATGCTAGGAATTATTAGGAAAGGGATGCAAAATAAGACCAAGAATATTATAATTCCTCCGTAACACTCCATGGTGTGACTTCACCTTGAGTATTGCGTTCAGTTCTGGTTGCCATATCTCAAAAAAGATGTAGCAGAATTAGAAAAGGTTCAAAGAAGAGCAACCAAAATGATAAAGGGGATGGAACTCCTCCCATATGAGGAAAGGCTAAAAAGGGTGAGGCCTCGAGCTTAGAAAAGAGATTGCTGAGGGGGAATATGATTGAGGTGTACAAAATCCTGAGTGGGGTAGAATGGGTAAAAGTGAATCGATTTTTCACTCTTTCAAAAAGTACAAAAACCAGGGGACACTCAATCAAATTACATGGAAATACTTTTAAAACAAATAGGAGGAACTCATTGCCAAAAGATATATTAACAGCAGTTAGTGTATCTGGGTTTAAAAAAAGCTTTGGACAAGTTCCTGGAGGAAAAGTCCATAATCTGCTTTTGAGACAGACATGGGAAGCCACTGCTTGCCCTGCAATTAGTAGCATGGAATCTTGTTATTATTCGGGTTTCTGCCAGGTACTTGTGAGCTGGGCTAGATGGACCATTGGTCTGACCCAATGTGGCTATTCTTATGTTCTTATGTGTGGGCACTAGCACTGAATATCCATTGATTAACATGTGCTGGTTGTCAGAGCTTATGTGTGTCCTAGTCAGTATTCTACTGGGCCTCACATGAGACACATATGCGGATCCCGAGGAATATCAGCCAGGACCCGTATAATAAATGCAATGGAGGGTTAAGTGACTTGCCCAGAGTCACAAGGAGTTGCCTGTGCCTGCAGTGGGAATCGAACCCAGTTCCCTAGGACCAAAGTCCACCACACTAACCACTAGGCCACTCCTCCCTAATGTTGAGATTATTGGGCCACATGGCTTCCACAGTATATGCTACACCCATTGCATGCCTACACATGAGATCTGCTCAATGGACCCTGGCTTCTCAGTGGTATCAAGCCACAGGAAGTCTAGAGGATGTCATTCAAGTGTCCCTGGAGCTTGTTCGCTCTCTTCAGTGGTGGACAATTCGGTCCAATTTGACCTTGGGACTTCCATTCCAAATTCCTCAGTCGCAAAAAGGGCTGACGACAGATGCATCTTTCCTGGGACAGGGAGCTCATGTAGATGGGCTTCACACTTAAGGAGCCTGGTCCCTCCAGGAAACGAATCTTCAGATCAATCTCCTGGAGCTCTGAGTGATCTTGAACACTCTAAAGACTTTCAGAGATCGTAGTCCCATCAAATTATTCTAATTCAAACAGACAATCAGTTTGCAATGTATTATACCAACAAGCAGGGGGGCACCGGATCTCATCCTCTGTGTCAGGAAGCCATCAAGATGTAGCATTGTGCTTGCCAACATGAAATGTTTCTCCAAGCCACTTATCTGGTGGGTGTAAACGACCAGTCTGACAGGCTGAGCAGGATAATGCAACCTCACAAGAGGTATCTAAAAATGGGTGTAACCTGCAAGATCCTCTGAGCATGGGGCACCCCCTTGGTGGATCTTCTTGCCACTCAACTCAACCACATAGTTCCTCAGTTCTGTTCCAGGCTCCAGGCCCATGACAGACTAGAATCAGATGCCTTCCTTCTTCTTTGGGGCACAGAGGCCTTCTGTATGCGTAACCTCTGATACCTCTAGTGTAAAACACTTTGTTGAAACTCAGGCAAGACTGCGGAGCCATGATTATGATTGCACCCTACTGGCCACGATTGATTTGTTTCCCTCTTTTTCTGAAATTGTTCTCTGAAGAACCGTGGAGATTGGAGTGTTTTCTGACCCTCGTCACTCATAACGAGGGGTCGCTTCTACATCCCAATCTCCAGTCTCTGGCTCTCATGGCCTGGATGTTGAGAGCCTAGAATTTGCTTCCTTGGGTCTCTCGGAGGGTGTCTCCCAGGTCTTGCTGGCTTCCAGGAAAGATTCTACTAAGAGGTGTTATTCTTTTAAATGAAGGATTTTTGCCATCTGGTGTGACAGCAAGGCCATAGATCCCCTTTCTTGTCCTACACAGACTCTGCTTGAATATCTTCTACACTTATCAGAGTCTGGTCTCAAGACCAATTCCATAATGGTTCACCTTAGTGCAATTAGTGCTTATCGTCAGCGTGTAGAAGGTAAGCCTATCTCTGTACAATCTTTAGTTGTTCGCTTCATAAGAGGTTTGCTTTAATCAAAGCTCCCTATCAAACCTCCACGAGTGTCATGGGATCTCTACGTTGTTCTCACCCAGCTAATGAATGCTCCATTTGAGCCACTGAATTCCTGCCATCTGAAGTACTTGACCTGGAAGGTCATTTTCTTGGTGGCTGTTACTTCAGCTCGTAGGGTCACTGAGCTTCAGGCCTTAGTAGTGGATGCACCTTATACTAAGTTTCATCACTATAGAGTAGTCCTTCACACACACCCTAAGTTCCTGCCGAAGGTGGTGTCGGAGTTCTATCTGACCCAGTCGATTGTCTTGCCAACTTTCTTTCCTCGATTTCATGCCCATCCTGGCGACTGCAGCTTGCATACCTTGGACTGCAAGAGTGTTGGCCTTTTACATGGAGTGGACAAAGCTCTTCAATCAGTCCGCCCAGCTTTTTGTTTCTTTTGATCCCAACAGGATAGGGGTCGCCATCGGTAAACACACCATTTCCAATTGGCTAGCAGATTGCATTTCCTTCACTTATGCCCAGGATGGGCTGACTTTGGAGGGTCATGTCATGACTCATCATGTCAGAGCCATGGCCGCATCAGTAGCCCACTTGAAGTCAGTCTCCATTGAAGAGATTTGCAAGGCTGCAACTTGGTCTTCAGTCCACAAATTCACATCTCACTACTGCCTTGAGCAGGATACCCGATGCGATAGTCAGTTTGGGCAGTCAGTGTTGCAGAATCTTTTTGGGGTCTAGAATCCAACTCCACCCTCCTAGGCCCATTTTATTCTATTCCAGGCTGCACACCCAGCTAGTTTATATATAATTTCAGGTTTATCTGTGTTACGTCCTCACTGTTGCAAGGCCCAATTGATCAATGTTTGTAGTTTTGGGTGAACCTGGAAGCTAGGGATTCCCCACATGTGAGAATATTAGCCTGCTTTTCCTCGGAGAAATAAAAGATACTTACCTGTAGCAGGTATTCTCCGAGGACAGCAGGCTTCATATTCTCACAATCGCGCCCACCTCCCCTTGGAGTTGTGTCCATTATTTTATTTTATGCTTTTGCTTTTGTATTAAACTGAACCGGTGCAGTCACGCTGCAGGCAGGAAGGCACTCGCACATGCACATTGAAGCATTGCTCGCACTCCAGAAAGCTCTTGTTTTTTTCTATGGCATATTGCCAAACTGGGCTTATGTGAGTGGCGTCCACCCACTGGTAAAAATATGAAGCCTGCTGTCCTCAGATAATACCTGTTACAAGTAAGTATCACTACACCCCACCTTATCCCAGGAAGATAAGCGTATTTCAAAACCTATTAGAAAGGAAGATATTACCTCAGCCTTGAAAGATATGGTAAAAAATAAAGCTCCTGGCCCATAATGGCTGACAGTAGAATTGTACCAGACATTTCAGTCACTACTAGCCTCTCTGATGTGCTCCTTTTTTTAACTTACCTTATTCAGTCTGGAGATGTCAAGCTCGTTCACTGAGGAATCCATTATTGTTTTATTAAAGCCTATCAAAGACCCTTTGTCAGTCCAAAACTATCGTCCCTTATCTCTCTATATAAAAGGCAACACCAACGTTCTATGAAGCCTCCAGCCGGAAGTGTGAAGGGGGCGAGATATCCGGTTTCCCTATGAGTGTCTGCCCCGCCCTCTCTGTAACACAGTCAGTGAAGGAAAACAGCAGAGCACGAAATCAAATCGCTGGCTCTGTAACAGTGAAGGACTCAGAGGGGGGAGGGGAGAGAGGCCAGAGGGCAGGGACACACACACTCCCACATGCACACAGAAGAAAACATTGCTAGCCCCCGTTTCATTTGCATCAGAAACGGGGCTTTTTTACTAGTCCTTAATAAATCTTGACGCTAAAATTTTTGTTAAAATCTTAGCTGACCGTTTACAATTAGTCATACCTAAAATAATTTAACCAGATCAAACAGGTTTTAAGTATGGAAGATACTCCTCGGATAACACTCGATTTACTACTGTATTAATGCAAGCTAACTCCTCTAGCAATTCCTATGTTGCTATGGGACTAGATGCAGAGAAAGCCTTTGGTCGTGTTGAATGGTCCTTCCTTTCCATATACTGAGATGGTTTGGTTTCTCACCTGACATCATTCACATGATCAAAGTTCTGTACTCTGCACTTACAACTAAATTACAAATCAACAGAATTCTGTCCTCCCCTTTCCAACCCAAAAGAGGCACTAGACAGTGTTGCCAATTGTCTTCCCTCTTATTTAACCTCACCCTTAAACCTCTCTGGATTTCTGTCTGAACTTTCCCTCTAATTCATGGAGTGGAAATGGGCAGTTATTGCTAAGATATCCGCTTATGCTGATGATGTGATGTGTTAATTTAAACCATGTCTTCATCCATTCCAACTATATTAGATATCATTGCTAAATACTTCGCTGTATATGGTTATAAGCTGAATGCCTCCAATTTAGAACTGTTGCCATTAAACAATCTCTTAAACATACAGTTGAGCAACACCTATTTAAATGGACTCCCAATGCTATAAAATACCTGGGTATATTATTTGCTCTAACCATTGTGGATACTGATCAACTGAGTGCTGATCAGTTGCTCCAGATAGCCTCTGAGCTAATATCTAAATGGTCCTTTCTCTAACTATCTTGGTGGGGAAGGGTGGGCACAATAAAAATGAGGATTGTTCCAAAAATTAATTACACACTTAGCATGATCCCGATATTATTCAGCCCTACTATTAAAAAAAAAAAACTCTTATCAAATTCTTGTGGGTAAACAAACCCCTCGTATTGCCACCAAGCACTTAAAATGTGCTAAATCACATGGGGGAGTAAATTTTCCAAGTTTCCATGATTATCACCTAGCTTTCTTTTTAAAGCAGACTTCTAATTGTATAACTTTGCAAGATAGAAACATGACGGCAGATAAGGGCCAAAGTGCCCATCCAGTCTGCCCTTCCACAGTAACCACGCTTTCTTAAATTCCAACACAGTGTTCATCTCCTTTACCTCCACCAGGAAGCCTTAACACGCCTCCACCACCCTTTCCATAAAAGTGTATTTTCTTAGATTCTTCCTAAATCTATTTCCTCTTAACTTCATCCTATGCCCTTTCAATCCAGAGCTTTCTTTCATTTGAAAAAGACTCACCTCCTGTACATTAACACCACTGAGGTATTTCTACATCTTTATCATATCTCCTCTCTCCCGCCTCTCTTCCAGCATATACATGTTGAGGTTCATGAGCCTATCACTATATATTTTATGACCGAGACCACTTACCAGTTTGGTACCCGCCCTCTGGACCGACTCCATCCTATTTATATCTTTCCATAGGTGTGGACTCCAGAATTGTACGCATTAGTGGAGCCTCACCAGAGACTTAGGCTATCACCTCTTTTTTTTCTTGCTGGTCATCCCTCTCCTTATGCTAAAGTCTAAAGAGAATCCACACGTGTGGAGAACTCAATAGATCCCATGGAGCATAAAATGAAAATAAAAAGGTGGGAATATGAGCCAGGCTATCCAAAAACTGGAACCAAACTGAAGTTTTAAAATAAACCGTGTTTATTGGGCTGGCATGGGCGTGGCTACCAGATAGCCGGCTTTCGCGGATAATGGAAAAAAAAACGGCGTTAATCAGTATTTCGCCGGGTTTACTTGGTCCTTTTATTTTCACAACCAAGCCTCAAAAAGGTGCCCCAACTCACCAAATGACCACCAGAGGGAATAGGGGATGACCTCCCCGTACTCCCCCAGTGGTCACCAACCCCCTCCCACAAAAAAAAAACACCTTTTTTGCCAGCCTCTATGCCACCCTCAAATGTCATAACCCATCTCCATGACAGCAATATGCAGGTCCCTGGAATAGTTTTAGTGGGTGCAGTGGACTTCAGGCAGGCGGACCCAGGCCCATCCCCCCCTACCTGTTGCACTTGTGGTGGTAAGTGTTGAGCCCTCCAAACCCCCCCAAAACCCACTGTACCCACATGTAGGTGCCCCCCTTCACCTATAAGGGCTATGGTAATGGTGTAGAGTTGTGGGGAGTGGGTTTTGGGGGGGATTTGGGGGTCTCAGCACACAAGGTAAGGGAGCTATGCACCTGGGAGCTATTTGTTTATTTTAAAAAAAATTTTAAAAGTGCCCCCTAGGTTGCCTGGTTGGTGTCCTGGCATGTCTGGGGGACCAGTGCACTACAAATTCTGGCTCCTCCCACAACCAAATGCCTTGGATTTCGACGGGTTTGAGATGGCCGGCATTTTTTTCCATTATCGCTGAAAAACAAAACCGGCCATCTCAAACCCAGCGATAACCGTATTATCGAAAGAAAAGATGGCCGGCCATCTTTTAAGATAATATGGTTCGGCCAGCTGTTTGCGGCATCGCCAAAATAGATCGCCAGCAATCTATTTCGCTGGCGCCATTCGATTATGCCCCTCATAATTACCTAGAGAACGAAACAATAAATATCCACAAATCTCTGGTAAATGAATGGGATACAATACACTGCTAGAACCAGGATCTCTAATACCTAAAGAAAGTTCACGCTAATATTTTCCTGAATATTGCCAATAATACACACACACCAAAAAACTGATCCTACTAAAATAAAGGAACGACAACTAATCAAAATCAATAAAACAACAAACACGGACTCATACCAAATAGTTCAAGTAGGATACATAAACGCCAGATCAGTAATCAATAAAACAACAATTATAACAGACTGGATCACAGCAGACAATCTCGACCTACTACTCATCAGTGAAACCTGGATCCACAACCTCAAGGATCCCATTATTATGGAACTCTGCCCCCCAGGCTACAAAATTACTCACTGGACAAGGAAAGAGAAAAGAGGCGGAGGTATAGCACTAATCTACAGATCTCACTTCACTGTTACAACACCTGCCGAGTCTATAACACCAGAACTTGAAATCGCCTCAATTAGAATTAACCACACTACCCTAATTGACAGCTTAAACGTTGTCTTATTTTACAGACCACCAGGTAATTGGCAAGATTGCCAATCACACTTCATGGATTACATTTCGAATACCTGTGTTTCTAACTCCAATCTACTTATTATTGGAGATATAAATATATACCTTGAAGACCCTAATGCAACCAATGCATGTGAATGCAAGGAATTCCTCCCACTATGGGACCTTAGCTGGCCGAATATGCAAGCCACCCATGTCAAAGGACACACAATTGACCTCATCACACACAAACTATCCTCAGACCTAAACCTTATACTAACAGATACAAAATGGACAGACATACCATGGTCAGATCACTACAAACTAAACTCCACCCTACAGTGGCGGAAGAAAAGTACGCACCTCAAGCAAGAACCCACAACCTACACCATGAGAGGCCGAATTGACCCTGAGAGGCCGAATTGACCCTGTAACATTTTGTCAACAGATCTACAATAATGAATGGACAGCACAAACAGATTCTAAACATTATCTACTAAACTGGGACGACAGATGTAGGAATACACTAGACAAAATTGCACCATTACAAAAAAGAACCACACGAAGACAAAATTCAATACCTTGGTTCAACGAAGAATTTAAATTACTGAAAACACAGGTTAGGAGACTTGAACGAGCATGGAAAAAAATGAAAGATGAAGGTACACTTAATGCATGGAAACAACTGCAAAGAAAATACAAATACTCAATAAGACAAACGAAAAGAGCATATTACAAAACCAAAATAGAGCCAGATTACAAAGACTCACACAAACTTTACCAACTCGTGAATAAATTAATAGACACCACACCGGTTACCACAAACAGCACAGATACCCCATCAGCAGACAACCTTGCCAAATACTTCAATGAGAAAATCATAAAATTACGATCCACATTACCACTCAACACCACTGATCACGAAAAATTCATGGACTTCCTGGACCCAACTCCCGGTGAACACCCAGCAGATCGAACCTGGACTAACTTCGACTTGCTAACCGAAGAAGCCATCACTCAAGCAATCAACAAATTCTCTAAAACCCACTCCAAACTGGATATTTGTCCCAGCGACCTAATAAGGTTCGCCCCCCCAACGCTTCATAACAGACCTCATGGCACATATGAACTACATGTTACAACATGGACTTTTCCCAAAAGACAAAGGAAATATACTACTTACCCCGATACCCAAAGACAAAGAAAAAATTAAATGACACAACCAACTATCGACCAATAGCATCCATCCCTTTGGTAGTCAAACTAATGGAAAGTATGGTAACTAAACAACTTACCAATTACCTAAACAAATTCACAATACTACATGAATCACAGTCAGGATTTCGATCCAACCACAGCACAGAAACAGTGCTAACCACTCTCATA
The DNA here is from genome assembly GCF_901765095.1 of Microcaecilia unicolor. Taxonomy (NCBI): domain Eukaryota; kingdom Metazoa; phylum Chordata; class Amphibia; order Gymnophiona; family Siphonopidae; genus Microcaecilia; species Microcaecilia unicolor. Next base: position 226,758,488 of record NC_044033.1, on the reverse strand, counting down.
ACCAAAGTCAAACAATTAATTGCAACCGGAAGCAATGTGCTTCTCCTACAATTTGACATGTCCAGTGCGTTCGACATGGTCAGCCACCAAATACTCTCAAACATCCTAGACTACTTCGGGATTGGAGGAAATGTACTTGGATGGTTTAAAGGCTTCTTAACAACAAGAACATATCAAGTGATATCAAACTCAAAAACGTCAACACCATAGAAACCTGAATGCGGAGTACCACAAGAATCACCGCTCTCACCTACCCTTTTTAACTTAATGATGACACCACTAGCCAAATCGCTAGCCAACCAAGGACTCAACCCGTACATCTATGCAGACGACGTCACAATATACATCCCGTTCAAACACGTTCTAATCGAAATCACAAATGAAATCAAGCAAAGTCTCTAAATAATGAATTCATGGGCGGATGCATTCCAACTAAAGCTAAACGCAGAAAAGACACAATGTCTCATTTTGTCCTCACAATATAACACAAACAAACCAAGCACCATAAACACCCCAGACTACACCCTTCCGGTCTCAGACAGTCTAAAAATTCTGGGAGTTACAATTGACCGAAATCTCACACTCGAAGATCATGCGAAAAATACAGCAAAGAAAATGTTCCACTCAATGTGGAAACTTAAAAGGATCAAACCTTTCTTCCCAAGGGAAATATTCTGCAGCCTGGTACAATCGATGGTCCTAAGCCATCTAGATTACTGCAATGCCATTTATGCCGGATGCAAAGAACAAATCATTAAGAAGCTTCAAACTGCTCAAAACACAGCAGCCAGACTCATATTTGGGAAAACGAAATACGAAAGCGCCAAACCCCTAAAACTACACTGGCTCCCATTAAAAGAACGAATTGCGTTCAAAGTGTGCACCCTGGTCCACAAAATCATTCACAGGGAAGCTCCGACCTATATGTCAGACCTTATAGACCTTCTAGATCAGCACGCACATTCCTCAATCTTCACTACCCCAGCTGTAAAGGACTGAAATATAAATCCACATATGCATCCAGCTTCTCCTACATATGCACGCAACTATGGAACGCACTACCGAAGGCCATAAAAACAATGCACGACCTAACAATCTTCAGAAGGCTACTGAAAACTGACCTGTTCAAGAAGGCATACCGTAACGATCCATCCTAAATACAAATAACTAGACTTCACATGAACTAGACAAACCTAACTCTAGTCACTTGACTGTTTAACCTCACTGCTACTAATGAAAGTTACACAATGCGCACTACCACTTTACTTCTTATGTCGAATATGATCTCCCTATAGTCGATGACCTAATTTATGTTACAATATTACTCTATCACTCAGGAACCTCTATGCAATACCATAATGTATTCTTTTTCACCATGTATGTACTCGCCTTAATGCAATACCATTTGTAATTCTGTATCCAGAAATGGCGATCGCCATTATGGCATAATGTAAGCCACATTGAGCCTGCAAATTGGTGGGAAAATGTGGGATACAATTGCTACAAATAAATAAATAATAAATATTGTTTTCATTTTTTCCATAATATTGCCATAATAAATATTTTTTCATTTTGTTTAGAGTACCCTCAGATATTCCCACTATCTTCGGCACTCAGTTACACTGCTGCCTAGTGGTGTAGCACTTCTTTCATTGGGTTACTCTTTTTTTATGTGTAATTTCAACACCATATAAGTGCTAAAAGACTGGTATGTTCACACAACTTTCTGAGTGATATACCTTCTAAACCAGCCCCCAAGTGAAAACCAGCCTTAAATATAATAATAAATTATGTAAATCAACAACAGTTTTCACCAATGGCAATACTCTCAAAATATCAATCAGCACTTATCTGTTTTTTTCTTTATATTCTTCCGTGCTGTGTCCTCAATGCCTCACTGTGCCCAAAGGTTTAATTTAAAGAGAACATCCAACCGATTGCCTTCCCCTGAACACGCCCGACTCCACGGGTTTCAAAAATCTTTCTTCAGGGACTAAGGTTAAGGCAGCCTTCTGCACTATCCGTCATTGAAAAGCAAATATGCAGGTAATAGGCCATTTCTGCACATAACACACTTTTACCTTTGTAAATGCAATTGTAAGCTCCTTTGAGCAGGGACTGTCCTTTTTGTTAAACTGTACAGCGCTGCGTAACCCTAGTAGCGCTCTAGAAATGTCAAGTAGTAGTAGTAGTAGTAAAACCCATAAGATTTGTACCAATAATCAAAACAAAAGCCAAGACAGACTTTGATTTTTCCCTTGGAAAAATACTTAGAAAGAATACACCTGCTGCTTTCTGAAAATAACTTTTTCTCTGGAAATTACCTGCGTGTCTATGATTTCTTCTGACTTGTTCCTAAGTAACATTTGGGGCCCTGTTTACCAAGGTGCGCTAGTGTTTTTAGCATGCGTTAGCTAATGCTAGAGGCATCCATAGGTATATGGGTGTCTCTAGCATTAGCATGCACTAAAAATGCTATCGTGCCTACAGTGTGGCTTAGTAAATAGGGTTCTTAGGGGAGGATATTCTAAAAAGGGCAGCCAAAGTAGCATGCAACCTGTGTTGCATGTGCAATTAAATTGGTTAATGAGCCAATTACCGCCAATTATTGGGTGCTAACAATATAATATGGGCATTAATTCGCAACATTTTAGATTTGTATGTGTACCTTGCTAAGTGCTACTCTATAAAGATCATCACACAAATCTTATGGTGCACAACTCAGAAGGGCTGTGGCTATAAGATGGCCACATGTGGGTCAGGAGCGTAAAGATTTGCAGTACTGCAGAATTCCTGGGATCCATAACCAACTTGGGTGCTGGAATTTACACCAAGTTTTAGCAAGGTAACTTTGATACTCAAACTAAGGTACGAGATCTGCAATTAAGCATTATTCTATAAGGGGAGCGCGTCCTTTATAAAATAGCACTTGGTGATGATTTTTTTCGGCACCCAAATTTGGCTTCCATTTACTGAAGCCACCCCTTAGAGTATACTAATAAAAGCAGAGACAGACTGAACAGTAATCAAACTCTGACACCTGTGGGGGTAATTTATACATTTCTGTAGGTAAAACGGTTTTTCTGGAATCAATTGGAAACAGTGCTATGGACATTTTTACAAACCAGCAACTCTAACTTTTATTTCTTTGTATTTTTATGTAGAGTTTCTTCGTGCTGAACTAGGTAAGTTTCTCTTCTCAAGTATGTCACACTGCTGCTTAAAGATTTTCTGAGCTCTGACAGTTCTGTTTCTCTGTTTGATTTCAGAGGTTAGAAGATACTGGAGCGATGAAGAAGGTAACTCAGTCTGACAATCTCACCTACACAGTATGAATTTCCTCTTCTATGTAGCTGTTGTCAGTGTATGCTGTCACAATACAGACTTGAGCATAAGCAGTGCCATACTGGAAGAGACCAAAGATCCATCAGGTCCAGCATCCTGTTTCCAACAGTGGCCAATCCAGGTCACAAGTACCTGGGAAGATACCAAAACAGCAAAACAGATTTTATGCTGCTTATCCTAGAAATAATTGTGCCTGTGCTCTGTCGAGCATCGAAATATAACAAAATATTTAAACACACATGAATACAAGTGTATTGCTTCTTCAGCTTATTGAGAGTGGAGTAGTCTCATATGTAACACACGATAAAGATTATTTGATTTTTCACCCATTACATGAGAGACTGATTGAACACCGTTCACGAATTACTGCACAAAATTTTGGAGCACCTATGGTACAACATTGGACATCGCAAAATCATACCATCGAAGATCTTAAATGTATGGTGATTGAACAAGTGATTCCCTCCACTAGAGGAGGTGATTTAAACAGAAAAATTTTACAGCGTGAAACCTTTTGGATTTTTACACTGGATACTATAGAACCAAGGGGTTTGAACACTTACACACAGTGGAGTTGTTTTTTCTAACATAATATTCCCCTTTTGATATAAGACGTGAGCAATTCAGTTCTTGTCTCTGGTTGTATGGTTTATAATAAACACGTACACTGGTTTTTGAATATTCCCATATCAGTTCTAGAGTTATCAATAGGCACTAAGTTTAACATAATTTTTTTCAATGTTTTTCAATTTTCTCCATTTTCTAATATATAGAAAAATCTTTTGATATGTTAAAACTTTTGCCACAAACAAATGGTCAATTAAGGAGTGTTTGCTCGAGACATACAAGATGAATATCAACAGTGGCAGTTTTCTATACTAGTCTCAGACAGGGCTTTTATTTAGTTAGAAGACTGTGTTAAGGACTTTTATTTTGAAGCTAGCTTCATAACCAGCTGGCACGGCTGAGCACTAACAAAAAGACGCCGTGGCCATTTTTGAGAGAGACAGAGTAATGCTGCAGTTGCACTTGAGACTGTTACTTGGTAAGCTAACAGCAATTTTATTTAGAATACAAGTAATTATACAACTAATATGCCTTTTAGAACAATTTTGTAAGTAACTTTGTGCTGCATCTTGTTTTTGGTTTTAGAACTGGTGACTCCCCCTTGAGAAAGTAGCCACGAAACGGGGACCTGTCGGGGTTTTAAGAGCACCAACTTGTTCAAGCTAAGTGCTGCATAAAATTAGATGATAGCATATTGATAAACAGAAATATATCTTCATATATAAGATTAGCAAAGGGTGGTGGAGGTTCAGTCAATGATTAGACAATACACACAGATAATACACCCAGTCATTGGGTGAAAAATCAAATAATCTTTATCGTGTGTTACATATGAGACTACTCCACTCTCAATAAGCTGAAGAAGCAATACACTTGTATTCATGTGTGTTTAAATATTTTGTTATATCCTAGAAATAAGCAGTGGATTTCCCAAGTCCATTTTAATAATGGCATGGACTTTTCTTTTAGAAAATTATCCAAACCCTTTTAAGCTAACGGCTTTTTCCACATTCTCTGGCAACAAATTCCAGAGTTTAATTACATATTGCGTGAATAAATATTTTCTCTGGAGTTCATTTTAAATGTACTACTTTGCAGCTTCATTGCATGCCCCCTAGTCCAATTATTTTTGGAAAGAATAAACAAGCAATTCATGTCTACCCACCCCACTCCACTCAGTATTTTATAGACCTCTGTTGTATCTCTTCTCTCCAAGCTGAGGATCCTTAGCCTCTTTAGCCTTTCCTCATAGGGAAGTCGTCTCATCCCCTTTATCATTTTTGTCACTCTTCTCTCTAACTTTTCTAATTTTGCTATAACTATTTTGAGATGTGGTGACCAGAACTGCACACAGTATTTGTTGTCAGATCGCAACTTGGAGTGATACAAAGGCAATATAACATGCTCATTTTTGTTTTCCATTTCATTCCTAAGAATTCCTAACATTCTATTTACATTCTTAGCCCATGCTGCATACTGAGCAGAGGGTTTCAACGTATCATCAACAAGGACACATAGATCCTTTTCTTGGGTAGTGACTCCTAATGTGAAACCTTACATCATATATCTATAATTCAGGTTCCTCCTTCCCACATGCATCACTTTGCACTTGCTCACATTAAACGTCTTCTGCCATTTGGATGCCCAGTCTCCCCATCTCATAAGGTCCTCTTGCAATTTTTCACAATCCTCTTGCGATTTTACAACTTTTAAAGGTCCCAGCACAGACCCTTGGGGAACTCCATTGTCCACTGAGACCATTTAACCCTACTGTGTTTTCTACCTTTTAACCAGTTTTTAATCCACAATAGGACATTACTACCTATCTCATGACTTTCTAATTTCCTCAGGCGTTTTTGTGAGGTACTTTGTCAAATGCCTTTTGAAAATCCAGATACACAATATCGACCGGCTCACCATTATCCATGTGTTGGTTCACTCCTTTAAAGAAATGTAATAGATTGGTGAGGCAAGATTTCCCTTCACTAAATCCACGTTGGCTTTGTCTCATTAATCCATGCTTTTGAATATGCTCTATAATTTTGTTCTTTATAATAGTCTCTACCTTATCTCCTCTCTCCCGCCTCTCTTCCAGCATATACATGTTGAGGTTCATGAGCCTATCACTATATATTTTATGACCGAGACCACTTACCAGTTTGGTACCGACCCTCTGGATCGACTCCATCCTATTTATATCTTTCCATAGGTGTGGACTCCAGAATTGCACGCATTAGTGGAGCCTCACCAGAGACTTATACAAGGTCACTGTCACCTCTTTTTTTTTTCCTGCTGGTCATCCCTCTCCTTACACACTGGAGCATCCTTATGGCTTTGACCATCGCCTTTTCTACCTGTTTGGCTACCTTAAGGTCATCAGACACAATCAACCCCAAGTCCTGCTCTTCTTTTGTACACAGGAGCACTTCACTCCCTATATTAGAAAAAATGGCCAACTACTTCAGAGATAAAATAATAAATTTACTTAGTACACTCCCTCTAGGCACCACAGATTTGGAGAAATTCATCAATGATATGAATTCATTCATAGAAGAAGTTCCAGCTGACCGTTACTGGTCTAAATTTGCACAGATTACTGTTGAAGCAGTCACCACAGCTCTTTGGAAATTCTCCATTAAACACTGCAAATCGGATACCTATCCCAGCTATCTACTTAAGTCTGCACCTAGATGCTTTATTGAAGATCTTACCTCTTACCTAAATTACATGCTCCAACAGGGTCTCTTTCCAGAGGAGCATGGCAACATTTTACTTACCCCAGTACCTAAGGACAAAAGCAAACAACCTTACTAATTATCATCCTGTTGCATCCATCCCGCTTGTAGTTAAATTGATGGAGAGTATGGTGTCCAAACAACTAATGGATTATATGGACAAATTCACATTATTGCATGAATCACAGTCTGGATTCTGCCCCTTCCACAGTATGGAAACTGTACTAGTCACTCTTCTATCTAAATTCAAACATGAAGTTGCAGTAGGTAAAAGTGTTTTCCTCCTCCAATTTGACATGTCAATTGCTTTTGATATGATAGATCATAGCATACTCCTACATTTACTTGACCATCTCGGGATTGGAGGTGATATACTCAAGTGGATCAAGAGTTTCTTAACTACAAGAATCTACCAAGTTAAATCTAAAACAAGTATTTTGTCGCCATGGAATGCACATTGTGGAGTACCCAAGGTTCTCCATTATCACCGATTCTCTTCAATATAATGATGTCCCCACTGGCAAACTTCTTATCCAGAGAGAGCTACCACTCATTTATCTATGCTGATGATGTCACAATTTATATCCCTGTCAGACATGACCTCTCAGATATCTCCAGTGACATTGATCGTTGCTTGAACATCATGGATTCATGGTCTAACACATTTCAGCTGAAATTGAACATCGAAAAAACTCATTGCCTTATCGTCTCATCCCCATATTATACATATAAGCCTGCAACCCTCGTCACTTCAGCTTATTCTCTTCCTATCTCTAATAGCCCTTAAATCTTAGGAGTTACTATTGATAGCCACCTTACATTAGAGAGTCAAGTTACCGCCATTATAAAGAAGATGTTTTATTCTATGTGGAAACTTGAACGTATAAGACCCTACTTTCCAAAGGGTATATTCCACAACTTGACGCCATTTAGACTATTGCAATGGATTATATGCGGGTTGTAAAGTACAGCTTCTGAAAAAACTCCAGACAGCCCAAAACACAGCTGCAAGATTGATATTCAACAAAACGAGATATGAGAGCGCAACACCACTTCGACTGAAACTACACTGGCTCCCTATCATGGGCCGCATTACCTTCAAACTTTGTACTCTGGTCCACAAGATAATCTACGGTGATGCCCCAGGTTATATGATTGATCTAATTGATCTTCTGGCCAGGAATAGAATCAGTTCATCTCGTACTTATATGAATCTTCACTATACAAGCTGCATTGGTCTTAAATATAAAACAGCCTATGTGTCTAATTTCTCCTACTTAAGTACGCAGTTGTGGAATGCATTACCGAAAAGTGTGAAAACGATGCATGACCTTCAAGAATTCAGGCGATCTTTAAAGACCTATCTGTTTGGCAAGGCCTACCCTACTGATTCTACTTAATAGACTCAACTCTTCAATGATTCAAAGGACAATTTTATTTCTTATTCCTTTGTCACTTATTTTACCCATGTACCCCTCCCTTACCTGACCCTATTTCTAATTGTATTTGTTTAATACCTACCGTACTTGGCGTTCACCAATACGATGTCTTGTAAGCCACATTGAGCTTGCTAGTATGTGGGAAAATGTGGGATACAAATGCTGCAAATAAATATTGTATTGTGCCCTTGGATTCTTGTAACCCAAGTGCATGAGCCTGCATTTCTTAGCATTAAATCTTTGTTGCTAATTTTTGGACCATTGTTCAAGTTTCGCTAGATCCTTCTTCATGCCATCCACTCCCTCCAGGGTGTCCACCCTATTACAGAGTTTTGTATCATCCACGAAGAGACAAACCTTAAAAAGAACCGACCCTAGGACCAATCCCTTCGGTTCACCACTGATAACATCCCTTTCCTCGGAGCAAGCTCCATTTACCACTACCCTCTGTCTCCTCCCATTTAACCAGTTTGAAACCCAGTCAGTTACTATAGGTCCCTTACAGAGGGCATTCAGTTAATCAGTCGCCTGTGTGGAACGGTGTCAAAGGCTTTGCTAAAATCCAAGTACACCACATCTAACACCACTCCCACATCCAATTATTTGGTCACCCAGTCAAAGAAGCCATTCAGATTAATCTGATGCGACCTGCCTCTAGTGAAGTCAGATGTAACTAGGACTCCTTTATGGATGTAATTCAAAGCTAATAGATGGGACTTCATTCCACTCTTGAGCCTGCGATGGTCCTCACCTCCACCCCAACAGCAAAACCCGTTGTTTTCCTCTGCCCAAGAAGCCTTCAAGTCTGAGGAAATCTTTGTTGAGCGACCATACTATATCACTTCTCATATATCACTATAGCACAACCCTATTTTAAAATAAATAACAAGCTGTGGATTAATGCTGGCATATACTATTTAATATCAGTTACTTGAGCACAACGCATGGTTGCCTTTCAATATTTTCCAATCTAAGTTGATTTTACCATCATACCTACATTTCCAATTGCTCCATCTCAGTCATTGTATATCTGCTAAACCAGACATTAACATTTTAACCAATGTTAAACCCAGCAGCTGGTTTTATGCTCACAACTATGCAAAGGTGCCGGAATAGCTTCCAAGTGGTATAAAGTGTTACAGCAATCGAAATTCTGCTCATCTTCTGCTCTTGACGTCGTATGGGAAAAAAGATTTACATACATCACTCTCATCGCAGCAGTGGCAAAGCTTCTGGATATTCTCTGCTTAATCCACCAAGTCTGCTGCTTACTCGCAAACCATATTTTTCCTACTGCATAGAGCCTTATGGGCGCCAAATAAGATATCCAAGGTCTCCAAGAACAAGGATAATGTTCGACATGCCAAACTGATATTGGAACTCTGGATCATCTTATATTCAGCTCTTCTTTCCTACAATCTTACTGGAAGTCAGTTGGGACATCTATTGACCATAACCTAAACTTTATCTTTCAATATCCTCATCCTTGGAGGCATTGATTTATCTACTATGCTTGATAACTATAAAGCCAAATTGTTGTGCATCCTTTTACACATAGCTATTAAGATAGTATGCCACTGCTGGAAAGACCTCTCTAAACTTGATTACAATATCTGGTGGAACAATGTCTGTTTAGCTGCAAAATTTGAGAAAAATGCAGCTCTCTTCATCCTTTTGCAAAGTATGGGCCCCATTACTTGATTATGCTATCCCTATATAACCTATAATCTATTCCCTTGTTGTTGTTGTTGTTTCTTTGCCTTCTTATATATATATATATATTTCCTACATTGCATAACTTGAATAAAACTTTTGAACAAAAACTTGGTAGGCACCTATTCTATAAAGAAACCCAGGCACCTGGTTTCCTATATAGAAGACCAGCCTAACAGTGAAAACATGAGCCTATAATTCAGGTGCAAGCAATTGTGCCATAGGGTAGCTGCAATTGCACCTTTAAATATCGAAAATATGTGCATAACCGTTTAGGCAGCATATTTGCACCTCCATGATGATTTTTCTGTTGCATATAAGGGGTAGTGGCTTATGTTACATGGAGGGGCATAATCGAACGTCGCCGGCCAAATAGATCGCCGGCGATCTATGTTGGCGGTGGCACTACAGCTGGCCAGAACTGATAATACGGTTTAGCCCAGCCAAATGCCTTGGAGTTCGCTGGGTTTGAGATGGCCGGGTTTGTTTTTCAGCGATAATGGAAAAAAATGCCGGCCATCTCCAACCCATCGAAATCCAAGGCATTTGGTTGTGGGAGGAGCCAGCATTTGTAACGCACTGGTCCCCCTGACATGCCAGGACACCAGCTGGGCACCCTAGGGGTCAGTGCGGTGGACTTCAGAAAAACCTCCTACATGCATAGCTCCCTTACTTTGGGTGCTGAGCCCCCCAAACCCCCCCCCCCCAAAACCCACTACCCACAAATGTACAACACTACCAAAGCTCTTAGGGGTGAAGGGGGCAACTACATGTGGGTACAGTGGGTTTTGGAGGGCTTCCATTACCAGCACAAGTGTTACAGGTAGGGGGGGATGGGCCTGGGTCCACCTGCCTTAAGTGCACTGCGGTACCCACTAAAAGTGCTCCAGGGACCTGCATACATGCAGGCCTCTAGGACTTGTTGCTGCTGTATAACCTTGGCACACCAGTTGACACCTGAAGACTAATCTCTTTGAAAAAGTCCTTTATTTGAATAAGCACGTTTACTCACAGTTAACTGCAGATCAGAGGTTGTGCCCCACTGGCAAAGAGTTTCCCTGGTACTGAGATTAGCAGTAGGTCAGAGCTGACAGAATGCTGTACAATGCCCTTTCAGCCACATTCAAGGTAATAATGTTCTCTAACGTGGGTAACACATGAAAGGGATCTAAAAGTGGCTTACAAAAATGGCCACTACCGCATGGACTACCAGAAACAAAACAGGGCACACTCTGACCCAGTTAGCAGGGGGGAAAAGCACCATGGGAGTAGAGCCCAGTACCCTACACCCACCACAATGCATTGCTAATGTGACTCTGCAGTGCACCTAACAGAAAAGGTGTCACACTCACCCAAGAGCCACATCGCAGCCAGGGAAAGGCTGTCGGAGGATACAACACATTCTGCTGTCATGGAGGTGGGTACGGCATTTGAGGCTGGCATACAGGCTGGCAAAAAAGTTTTTTAGTTTTAATTTTTTAGTATGGGAGGGGGTTGGTAACCATTGGGGGAGTATGGGGAGGTCATCTCCCATTCCCTCCAGTGGTCATCTGGTCATTTGGGGCACCTTTTTGAGGCTTGGTCGTGAAAATAAAAGGACCAAGTAAACCCGGCGATATACTGCTTATCGCCGTTTTTTTCCCATTATCTCCGAAAGCCAGCCATCTGGTAGCCTCATGCCCACCCATGTCCTGCCTTCGCTTCGCCGCCGACACGCCCCTTTGAACTTTGGCCGGCGACGCGACAGGAAAGCGGCGATGTTGCCAAAAAAAAACGGCTTTTCCAAGATCGCCGGCCATCTACTGATTTATGTCGGAAAATGGCCGGCGATCACTTTCGAAAATGAGCTGGATAGTTACCTAGAGCATTTCTATATCTGTTCACCTATATCAGGTGTCTATTCCATAAAGGAAAGTCACTGCCTATTTTTCTTTACAGAATACTAATATAACAGGTCAAATATGCAGGTAATAGGCCATTTCTGCACACAAAAACCTTTGTAAACTGAAACCTGGCACACGTCCGACGACTCTGCCTCAGTCACGGCCCTATGCCATGGAAGTTATCTTTTCTCCCACACTCCCCGCCCAATTGGCCGCGGAGGAGGCGTCGGGTTTCTACTTTCGCCCTCCTGTAGTTTTCAACCCCTCCTCCTCCCGCAGTCTCACTGCTTCTCATCCTTTGAAGTTCACTCCATCCATCTATTTTACCCGCTGCCACTCAGAGTTGCAGTCATTTACCGCCCCCCTGATAAGTCCCCCTCTTCCTTCCTTACTGACTTCGATGCCCGACTCTCCGTTTTTCTTGAACCCTCATCTCCGTCCCTCATTCTTGGAGACTTTAACATACAGTGGGGGAAATAAGTATTTGATCCCTTGCTGATTTTGTAAGTTTGCCCACTGACAAAGACATGAGCAGCCCATAATTGAAGGGTAGGTTATTGGTAACAGTGAGAGATAGCACATCACAAATTAAATCCGGAAAATCACATTGTGGAAAGTATATGAATTTATTTGCATTCTGCAGAGGGAAATAAGTATTTGATCCCCCACCAACCAGTAAGAGATCTGGCCCCTACAGACCAGGTAGATGCTCCAAATCAACTCGTTACCTGCATGACAGACAGCTGTCGGCAATGGTCACCTGTATGAAAGACACCTGTCCACAGACTCAGTGAATCAGTCAGACTCTAACCTCTACAAAATGGCCAAGAGCAAGGAGCTGTCTAAGGATGTCAGGGACAAGATCATACACCTGCACAAGGCTGGAATGGGCTACAAAACCATCAGTAAGACGCTGGGCGAGAAGGAGACAACTGTTGGTGCCATAGTAAGAAAATGGAAGAAGTACAAAATGACTGTCAATCGACAAAGATCTGGGACTCCACGCAAAATCTCACCTCGTGGGGTATCCTTGATCATGAGGAAGGTTAGAAATCAGCCTACAACTACAAGGGGGGAACTTGTCAATGATCTCAAGGCAGCTGGGACCACTGTCACCACGAAAACCATTGGTAACACATTACGACATAACGGATTGCAATCCTGCAGTGCCCGCAAGGTCCCCCTGCTCCGGAAGGCACATGTGACGGCCCGTCTGAAGTTTGCCAGTGAACACCTGGATGATGCCGAGAGTGATTGGGAGAAGGTGCTGTGGTCAGATGAGACAAAAATTGAGCTCTTTGGCATGAACTCAACTCGCCGTGTTTGGAGGAAGAGAAATGCTGCCTATGACCCAAAGAACACCGTCCCCACTGTCAAGCATGGAGGTGGAAATGTTATGTTTTGGGGGTGTTTCTCTGCTAAGGGCACAGGACTACTTCACCGCATCAATGGGAGAATGGATGGGGCCATGTACCGTACAATTCTGAGTGACAACCTCCTTCCCTCCGCCAGGGCCTTAAAAATGGGTCGTGGCTGGGTCTTCCAGCACGACAATGACCCAAAACATACAGCCAAGGCAACAAAGGAGTGGCTCAGGAAGAAGCACATTAGGGTCATGGAGTGGCCTAGCCAGTCACCAGACCTTAATCCCATTGAAAACTTATGGAGGGAGCTGAAGCTGCGAGTTGCCAAGCGACAGCCCAGAACTCTTAATGATTTAGAGATGATCTGCAAAGAGGAGTGGACCAAAATTCCTCCTGACATGTGTGCAAACCTCATCATCAACTACAGAAGACGTCTGACCGCTGTGCTTGCCAACAAGGGTTTTGCCACCAAGTATTAGGTCTTGTTTGCCAGAGGGATCAAATACTTATTTCCCTCTGCAGAATGCAAATAAATTCATATACTTTCCACAATGTGATTTTCCGGATTTAATTTGTGATGTGCTATCTCTCACTGTTACCAATAACCTACCCTTCAATTATGGGCTGCTCATGTCTTTGTCAGTGGGCAAACTTACAAAATCAGCAAGGGATCAAATACTTATTTCCCCCACTGTACACGCTGATGACCCATCCGACTCTTACGCTTCTCAGTTCCTCACTCTGACATCTTCCTTCAACCTCCAGCTGAGCTCCACCACCCCTACTCACCAAACTGGCCATTGTCTTAACCTCATCCTCTCCTCTACCTGCTCACCCTCCAATTTTTGTGCATCTGCTCTTCCTCTCTCAGATCATCACCTGATCACCTTCACACTTCATCACCCTCCCCCTCAGTCCCGCCCAACACTAACCACTACTTGCAAGAATCTCCAGGCTGTTGACCCTCCCACCTTATCCTCTAGTATCTCTAATTTCCTCCCGTCCATCATGTCCTCTGAGTCTGTCGACAAGGCTGTCTCTACTTACAATGCCACTCTCTCCTCTGCTCTGGACACCCTTGCACCATCCATCTCCCGTCCCACAAGGCGTACTAAACCCCAGCCCTGGCTGACCCCTTGCATCCGATACCTTCGCTCCTGCGCCCGATCTGCTGAACGCCTCTGGAGGAAATCTCGCACCCATAGCGACTTCATTCATTACAAATTCATGCTATCCTCCTTCCAGTCCTCCCTATTCCTTGCCAAACAGGACTATTACACCCAATTGACTAATTCTCTCGGCTCCAACCCTCGTCGTCTCTTCGCCACCCTTAACTACTACTACTACTATTTAGCATTAACTCCCTCCTGAAAGTGCCCTCCGCTCCCACCCCCCCCCCCCCCCCCACTCTCTCCTCAATCACTGGCTGACTACTTCCGCGACAAGGTGCAGAAGATCAACCTCGAATTCACCACTAAACCTTCTCCTCCTCTTCATCCTATAACCCACTCCCTCAACCAACCAACCCAGGCCTCCTTCTCCTCTTTTCCTGATATCACCGAAGAGGAAACCGCCCATCTTCTCTCCTCCTCGAAATGCACCACCTCTTCCTCTTCACCCTTTAACCCACTCCCTCAACCAACCAACCCAGGCCTCCTTCTCCTCTTTTCCTGGTATCACCGAGGAGGAAACCGCCCACCTTCTTTCCTCCTCGAAATGCACCACCTGTCCCTCTGATCCCATCCCCACTAACTTACTAAACACCATCTCTCCTACTGTCACCCCCCCCCCCCATCTGTCATATCCTCAACCTCTCTCTCTCTCTCTCTCCACTGCAACTGTCCCTGACTCCTTCAAGCATGCTGTAGTCACACCACTCCTCAAAAAACTATCACTAGACCCCATAGGACTAGCTGCCTTCCAACTACCGCCCCATCTCCCTCCTACCCTTCCGCTCCAAGATACTTGAACTCGCCATTCACAGCCGCTGCCTTGATTTTCTCTCCTCTCATGCCATCCTTGATCCGCTTCAATCCGGTTTTCGCCCTCTACACTCGATAGAAACGGCACTCACTAAAGTCTGTAACGACCTGTTCCTTGCCAAATCCAAAGGTCACTACTCCATCCTCATCCTCCTCGACCTATCCGCCGCTTTTGACACTATCAATCATAATTTACTTCTTGCTACACTATCCTCATTTGGGTTCCAGGGCTCTGTCCTCTCCTGGTTCTCCTCTTATCTTTCCCACCGTACCTTCAGAGTACATTCTCATGGATCTTCCTCCACCCTTATCCCGCTCTCTGTTGGAGTCCCTCAGGGATCTGTCCTTGGACCCCTTCTTTTTTCAATCTACACCTCTTCCCTGGGCTCCCTGATCTCATCTCATGGCTTCCACTATCATCTTTATGCTGACAACACCCAGCTTTATCTCTCCACACCAGACATCACTGCGGAAACCCAGGCCAAAGTATCGGCCTGCTTATCTGACATTGCTGCCTGGATGTCCAACCACCACCTGAAACTGAACATGACCAAGACCGAACTTCTTGTCTTCCCACCCAAACCCACTTCTCCTCTCCCTCCACTATCTCGGTTGATAACACCCTCATCGTCCCCGTCTCATCTGCCCGCAACCTCGGTGTCATCTTCGACTCCTCCCTCTCCTTCTCTGCCCATATCCAGCAGACAGCCAAGACCTATCGCTTCTTTCTCTATAACATCAGCAAAATTCACCCTTTCCTCTCTGAGCAAACCACCCAAACTCTCATCCACTCATTACCTCTCGCCTTGAGTACTGCAACCTACTCCTCACTGGTCTCCCACTTAGCCATCTATCCCCCCTTCAGTCCGTTCAGAACTCTGCTGCGTGTCTTATCTTCCGCCTGGACCGATACACTCATATCACCCCTCTCCTCAAGTCACTTCATTGGCTTCTAATCAGGTACCGCATTCAGTTCAAGCTTCTTCTACTAACCTACAAATGCACTCGATCTGCAGCCCCTCCTTACCTCTCAACCCTCATCTCCCCTTACGTTCCTACCCGTAACCTCCGCTCTTAGGACAAATCCCTCCTTTCAGTACCCTTCTCCACCACCGCCAACTCCAGACTCCGCCCTTTCTGCCTCGCCTCACCCCATGCATGGAACAGACTCCCTGAACCCATACGCCAGGCCCCCTCCCTGCCCATCTTCAAATCATTGCTCAAAGCCCACCTCTTCAATGTCGCCTTCGGCACCTAACCACTACACCTCTACTCAGGAAATCTAGACTGCCCCAACTTGACATTTCGTTCTTTAGATTGTAAGCTCCTTTGAGCAGGGACCATCCTTCTTTGTTAATTTGTACAGCGCTGCGTAACCCTAGTAGCGCTCTAGAAATGTTAAGTAGTAGTAGTAGTAGTAAATGCTTTTAAAACCCATAAGATTTGTACCAATAATCAAAAGCCAAGACAGACTTTGATTTTTCCCTTGGAAAAATACTTAGAAAGAATACACCTGCTGCTTTCTGAAAATAACTTTTTCTCTGGAAATTACCTGCGTGTCTATGATTTCTTCTCACTTGTTCCTAAGTAACATTTGGGGCCCTGTTTACCAAGGCGTGCTAGTGTTTTTAGCGTGTGTTAGCTAATGCTAGAGGCATCCATAGGTATATGGGTTTCTCTAGCATTAGCATGCACTAAAAATGCTATCGTGCCTACAGTGTGGCTTAGTAAATAGGGTTCTTAGGGGAGGATATTCTAAAAAGGTCAGCCAAAGTAGCATGCAACCTGTGTTGCATGTGCAATTAAATTGGTTAATGAGCCAATTACCGCCAATTATTGGGTGCTAACAATATAATACAGTGGTGGAAATAAGTATTTGATCCCTTGCTGATTTTGTAAGTGTGCCCACTGACAAAGACATGAGCAGCCCATAATTGAAGGGTAGGTTATTGGTAACAGTGAGAGATAGCACATCACAAATTAAATCCGGAAAATCACATTGTGGAAAGTATATGAATTTATTTGCATTCTGCAGAGGGAAATAAGTATTTGATCCCCCACCAACCAGTAAGAGATCTGGCCCCTACAGACCAGGTAGATGCTCCAAATCAACTCGTTACCTGCATGACAGACAGCTGTCGGCAATGGTCACCTGTATGAAAGACACCTGTCCACAGACTCAGTGAATCAGTCAGACTCTAACCTCTACAAAATGGCCAAGAGCAAGGAGCTGTCTAAGGATGTCAGGGACAAGATCATACACCTGCACAAGGCTGGAATGGGCTACAAAACCATCAGTAAGACGCTGGGCGAGAAGGAGACAACTGTTGGTGCCATAGTAAGAAAATGGAAGAAGTACAAAATGACTGTCAATCGACAAAGATCTGGGGCTCCACGCAAAATCTCACCTCGTGGGGTATCCTTGATCATGAGGAAGGTTAGAAATCAGCCTACAACTACAAGGGGGGAACTTGTCAATGATCTCAAGGCAGCTGGGACCACTGTCACCACGAAAACCATTGGTAACACATTACGACATAACGGATTGCAATCCTGCAGTGCCCGCAAGGTCCCCCTGCTCCGGAAGGCACATGTGACGGCCCGTCTGAAGTTTGCCAGTGAACACCTGGATGATGCCGAGAGTGATTGGGAGAAGGTGCTGTGGTCAGATGAGACAAAAATTGAGCTCTTTGGCATGAACTCAACTCGCCGTGTTTGGAGGAAGAGAAATGCTGCCTATGACCCAAAGAACACCGTCCCCACTGTCAAGCATGGAGGTGGAAATGTTATGTTTTGGGGGTGTTTCTCTGCTAAGGGCACAGGACTACTTCACCGCATCAATGGGAGAATGGATGGGGCCATGTACCGTACAATTCTGAGTGACAACCTCCTTCCCTCCGCCAGGGCCTTAAAAATGGGTCGTGGCTGGGTCTTCCAGCACGACAATGACCCAAAACATACAGCCAAGGCAACAAAGGAGTGGCTCAGGAAGAAGCACATTAGGGTCATGGAGTGGCCTAGCCAGTCACCAGACCTTAATCCCATTGAAAACTTATGGAGGAAGCTGAAGCTGCGAGTTGCCAAGCGACAGCCCAGAACTCTTAATGATTTAGAGATGATCTGCAAAGAGGAGTGGACCAAAATTCCTCTTGACATGTGTGCAAACCTCATCATCAACTACAGAAGACGTCTGACCGCTGTGCTTGCCAACAAGGGTTTTGCCACCAAGTATTAGGTCTTGTTTGCCAGAGGGATTAAATACTTATTTCCCTCTGCAGAATGCAAATAAATTCATATACTTTCCACAATGTGATTTTCCGGATTTAATTTGTTATGTGCTATCTCTCACTGTTACCAATAACCTACCCTTCAATTATGGGCTGCTCATGTCTTTGTCAGTGGGCACACTTACAAAATCAGCAAGGGATCAAATACTTATTTCCACCACTGTATGGGCATTAATTCCCAACATTTTAGATTTGTATGTGTATCTCGATAAGTGCTACTCTATAAAGATCATCACACAAATCTTATGGTGCACAACTCAGAAGGGCTGTGGCTATAAGATGGCCACATGTGGGTCAGGAGCGTAAAGATTTGCAGTACTGCAGAATTCCTGGGATCCATAACCAACTTGGATGCTGGAATTTACACCAAGTTTTAGCAAGGTAACTTTGATACTCAAAGTAAGGTACGAGATCTGCAATTAAGCATTATTCTATAAGGAGAGCGCGTCCTTTATAAAGTAGCACTTGGTGATGATTTTTCTCAGCACCCAAATTTGGCTTCCATTTACTGAAGCCACACCTTAGAGTATATTAATAAAAGCAGAGACAGACTGAGCAGTAATCAAACTCTGACACCTGTGGGGGTAATTTTATACATTTCTGTAGGTAAAACGGTTTTTCTGGAATCAATTGGAAACAGTGCTATGGACATTTTTACAAACCAGCAACTCTAACTTTTATTTCTTTGTATTTTTATGTAGAGTTTCTTCGTGCTGAACTAGGTAAGTTTCTCTTCTCAAGTATGTCACACTGCTGCTTAAAGATTTTCTGAGCTCTGACAGTTCTGTTTCTCTGTTTGATTTCAGAGTTTAGAAGATGCTGTAGCTATAAAGGTAACTCAGTCTGACAATCTCACCTACACAGTATGAATTTCCTCTTCTATGTAGCTGTTGTCAGTGTATGCTGTCACAATACAGACTTGAGCATAAGCAGTGCCATACTGGAAGAGACCAAGAGGGGCATAATCGAAAGGGGCGCCCAAGTTTTCCTGAGGATGTCCTCGCAGGACATCTCGGCAAAGGGGCGGGGAAACCTGTATTATCGAAACAAGATGGGCATCCATCTTTCGTTTTGATAATGCGTTCGGGGACGCCCAAATCTTGACATTTAGGTCGTCCCTAGAGATTGTAGTGCTTAGACTTGGTCGTTTCTGATTTTTTGCGATAATGGAAACTAAGGGCGCCCATCTCAGAAACGACCAACTCCAAGCCCTTTGGTCGTGGGAGGAGCCAGCATTCATAGTGTACTGGTCCCCCTGACATGCCAGGACACAAACCGGGCACCCTAGGGGGCACTGCAGTGGACTTCAGAAATTGCTCCCAGGTACATAGCTCCCTTACTTTATGTGCTGAGCCTCCCAAAACCCACTACCCTCCACTGTACACCATAGCCCTTACAGGTGAATTAGGGCACCTAGATGTGGTTACAGTGGGTTTCTGGTGGGTTTTGAAGGGCTCACATTTACCACCACAAGTGTAACAGGTAGGGGGGGATGGGCCTGGGTCCGCCTGCCTGAAGTGCACTGCACCCACTAAAACTGCTCCAGGTACCTTCATACTGCTGTCATGGAGCTGGGTATGATATTTGAGGCTGGCATAGAGGCTGGCAAAAAATATTTACAAAATTTTTTTGAGGGTGGGAGGGGGTTAGTGACCACTGGGAGAGTAAGGGGAGGTCATCCCCGATTCCCTCCGGTGATCATCTGGTCAGTTCGGACACCTTTTCGTGGCTTGATCGTAAGAAAAAAAGGACGAAGTAAAGTCGTCCAAGTGCTCGACAGGGACGCCCTTTTTTTTCAATTAGAGGTCAAGGACACCCATGTGTTGGGGATGGCCAAGACCCGCCTTCCCTATGCCTCTGATAAGCCCCCGGGAACTTTGGTCATCCCCGTAATGGAAAGCAGCTAGGGACGCCCAAAATCGGCTTTCGATTATGCCGATTTGAGCGACCCTGGAAGAAGGAAGCCCATATCCCAATTTGTGTCGAAAGATGGGTGTCCTTCTCTTTCGAAAATAAGCCTGCAAAGGTCCATCCGGTTCAGCATCCTGTTTCCAACAGTGGCCAATCCAGGTCACAAGTACCTAGGACGATACCAAAACAGCAAAACAGATTTTATACTGCTTATCCTAGAAATAAGCAGTGGATTTCCCAAGTCCATCTTAATAATGGCTTATGCACTTTTCTTTTAGAAAATTATCCAAACCTTTTTAAGCTAACGGCTTTTTCCACATTCTCTGGCAACGAATTCCAGAGTTTAATTACATATTGCGTGAATACATATCTTCTCTGGAGTTCATTTTAAATGTACTACTTTGCAGCTTCATTGCATGCCCCCTAGTCCTATTATTTTTGGAAAGAATAAAGAAGCAATTCATGTCTACCCACCCCACTCCACTCAGTATTTTATAGACCTCTGTTGTATCTCTTCTCTCCAAGCTGAGGATCCTTAGCCTCTTTAGCCTTTCCTCATAGGGAAATTGTCTCATCCCCTTTATCATTTTTGTTACCCTTCTCTCTAACTTTTCTAATTTTGCTATAACTATTTTGAGATGTGGTGACCAGAACTGCACACAGTATTTGATGTCAGGTTGCACCTTGGAGTGATACAAAGGCAATATAACATGCTCATTTTTGTTTTGCATTTCTTTTCTAAGAATTCCTAACATTCTATTTAGTTTCGTAACCACTGCTGCATACTGAGCAGAGGGTTTCAACGTATCATCAAGGATGACATATAGATCCTTTTTCTGGTTAGTGTCTCCTAATGTGGAAACTTGCATCACATATCTATAGTTCAGGTTCCTCTTTCCCACATGCATCACTTTTCACTTGCTCACATTGAATGTTTTCTGCCATTTAGATGCCCAGTCTCCCCATCTCATAAGGTCCTCTTGCAATTTTTCACAATCCTCTTTTTGATTTTACAACTTTTTATAACTTTGTGTCATCAGCAAATTTAATTACCTTAATAATTATTCCCATCTCTAGATCATTTATAAATATGTTATAAAGCAAAGGTCCCACCACAGACCCTTGGGGAACTCCATTGTCCACTGAGACCATTTAACCCTACTGTGTTTTCTACCTTTTAACCAGTTTTTAATCCATAATAGGACGTTACTACCTATCTCATGACTTTCTAATTTCCTCAGGAGTTTTCATGAGGTACTTTGTCAAATGCCTTTTGAAAATCCAGATACACAATATCGACCGGCTCACCATTATCCACGTGTTTGTTCACGCCTTCAAAGAAATGAAATATATTGGTGAGGCAAGATTTACCTTCAATAAATCCATGTTGGCTTTGTCTCATGAATCCATGCTTTTGAATATGCTCTATAATTTCGTTCTTGTTAATAGTCTCTACCATTTTGCCCGGCATCGATGTCAGTCTCACTGGTCTATAATTTCCCGGATCACCTCTGGAACCCTTTTTAAAAATTAGTGTTACATTGGCCACCCTCCAATCTTCCGGTACCATGCTTGATTGTAAAGATAAATTACATATTATTAACAATAGTTCTGCTAGTTCAGGCAATTTGCTACTCTTCAGTTTGTCAAATTGCCCCATTACATGTTCCAGATTTCTCTCACTCATCAGCACTGAATACCATTTCTGGCACTGATATCTCTCCTACATCTTCCTCAGCGAAGAAAATAATTCATTTAGAGGGGCATTTTCCATAAGATGTCTAAATCCAATTTTAGATGTTTTGCAGAAAACATCCAAAAATCTAGCAAAATGCCTGTCTTTTTGTTTTGAAAATGGCCATTTGCTAGATATTTTTCTGCTCAGTGCATCTATCTTTTTGGACCATTAAAAAAATAAAGTCCAAGTGAAAAACACAAATTTCAGCCATTGGGACGTTGGGGGGGAGGGGTAGGATTCTTAATAGATTTGCCACACAGACATCCCAGGAGAGTAGTGGGGCACCCCAGGGGCATTGCAATAGACTTCACATAAAAGGTCCCAGGTACACATCTCACTGTCACCCCTTATTTTGTATGGTGAGCCCTCCAAAACCTATTAAAAGCCTACTGTACCCAACTATTCTTCACTACAATAGCCCTTATGGCTGCAGTAATCACTTATATGTTAGTACAATAGGTTTTTGGTGGGTTTTGGAGGGCTTACACTTTCCATCACATGTGTAACAGTTAGAGTGGGATATGGACCTGGGACCCCTTCTCTACAGTGCACTGCACTGACCACAAGGCTACTCCAGGGACCTTCTTGCTGCTCTAATAGGACTGACCATAACATTTGAAACTGTCATAGAGCCAGATATGTACTGTTTCTTTTACAGCTTTGGGGGGGTGAGAGGGGTCATTTACCACTGGGGGTGTAAGTGGGGGCCATGCTTAAATTCCTCCAGTATTAGCTGTGCAGTTAGGACACCTTTTCATGACTTAGTAATGATAAAAACAGATCTAGACCAAAACATCTGAATTGTAGCCTTGGATGCTTCTGTTTTGTTCCATAATTGCAGCTAAATGTCCTTGGGATGCCCAAATCCCTGTCCCCAACATTCCCCCATGAAATTTAGGTGCAATACATACACTCTGCATAGACAACCATCTTAAAAATGTCTTTCAAAAATAGAGATTTGGACATTTTGGCAAGAAAATTGTCTGCTGCTTTGTGACACTTTTTGGACATTTTTCTGTTTTGAAAATGAGCCCTTTAATCTCTCTGCTATGGCCTTTTCTTTCCTAAGTGCCCATTTTACCCCTCGGTCATCTAGCAGGCCTATTTTATCTTTTTACCAGCTTCTAATACATCTTTTTAAAAACCTTTTTATTATGTGTCTTTGACTCCAATGCAATCTTCTTTTCGAAGTCTTTCTTTGCCTCCTTATCAGTGCTTTGCATTTGACTTGCCATTCCTTATACTATTTCCTATTGTTTTCAGTGAGATCCTTCTTCCATTTTCTGAAGGATTTTCTTTTAGCTCTAATAGTTTTCTTCACCTCACTTTTTAACCATGTCAGCTGTTGTTTGGCCTTCCTTCCTCCTTTTTTAAGATGTGGAATATATCTCATCTGGGCTTCCATGATGGTATTTTTGACCTTTGCAACTGCTCCTCTTTTTTTTTTTTTTTTTGCCATTCTCCTCATTTTTTTAATTCTGAGTTTCTTTATTCAAAGGTTTTTGCAAAACACAAAACGAACACAATAAGCATGAATGTATAACAAGAACTGAAAGCCTTGACAATGTGATTCAGACAATATAATTAGGTAGTACCATGTACAAAAGAAGATATAGGTGACCATTTGTCCTTAAGTTTATGCATCCTGTTTGGTTTCTTAACCAGATAGGCTTCAAATTTATAAGTGGTGCACACTAAAGTCCACCATTGATCATAATGAATATTGGATAATTTCTCCATGAATTTAGAACATTCTTTAAGGCAAGAGATAGCAAAGAATCCATCAATAGACATTCAGACTGTGTTAGTGTATCTTGGAAACAGAGAGATTCAAAATGATACCTTTAAACTGCAATTCACGTGTTATAGGTAGGATTTTACCAATAGTACCCAGGATTAAAGATTCAATATGTCTGTAAGTGAGAGCATTCAAATATCAAGTGTTTTATGGAGCCCAATTGTTTGTCACAAGACCAACATTTTTGAGATAAGGAATGATTAATAAGGTGGGATCTGATAGGGGTCCAAAAAGCCCTATACGTTAAGAAAAACATAGATTGAGTGATTTGCAGATCTAGATTCACCTAAAGTAATGTTCCAAAAGGAGTTCCAGTCTTTATCGTGAAATATAAAACCAGTGTTTACATGCCAAACATTTTTAAGACCAGTCATTTTGATAACATTTCCATGATTATAAGAGTTTATAAATATAAGATGCTGAGTGACCTATGGCTATAAATTGTTTACTATAGGTGAGGAGGGAAGGGATGGCAGGAACGTTGGAGCATGCGATAACTGAAGCCGTTGATAGACAGTAGTGTCAGGAAGGTTAAATTGGAATTTCAAATCAGCATAGGATTTCCAAAAGTGAGAGTCATAAAAATCACCGACATCCCAGATACCTGCGCTTTGCCATTGAGACCATGTGAGACCATGACACTTTCTTATTACCAATTAAAATATTAGGATTAAATCAAATAGAGTGTTGCAGAGATTGAGACCTTGGGATATCCAAACATAATCTACTTTTTGAAAGCCAAATGCTAACATATTGGATTTCCTGTGTATACTTACTCCAGAGATTATATCAGATCTGATCATGTTATGATCACTGTTATCAAGTGGCCCCAACACCAGTATCTCCTACACCAGATCATGCGCTCCACTAAAGACAAGGTCTAGAATTGTTCCCCCTCTTGTTGGTTCCTGAACCAGCTGCTCCATAAAGCAGTGCTTGATTTCATCTAGGAACTTCACCTTCCTAGCATGCTCTGATGTTACATTGATCCAGTCAGTATCTGGGTAATTGAAATCACCCATTATTATTGTGTTCCCCAGTTTGTTAACCTCCCTATGATTTCTGATATCATTTCTGCATATATTTGTTCATCCTGGTCAGGTGGATGGTAGTGCACTCCTTTTACTATCCTTTTCCACTTTACCCACTGAGGGCCAGATGCACTAAGGTCCTCGGAAGAGCCCTTCCCTTACCGATTCCATAGCGAATCGGTAGGGAATGGCCATGCATCAAGGAAATGGAATGCAAATGAGCTGCTCCTTATAGCTCACTTGCATTCTCTATTTCCTCGGAAGCCAGTCGGCCAGTCTGCCGGTCGAGCATGCGCAGAGCAGCCAAGCGTTATGCTGGCTGCTCTGTGCATGCCATGGACGTCCTTCACTAAAAAAACAACAACAAAAAAAAGGACATCTCTTACGAGCAGGAAACTTGTCAGCAGCCTGAAATCTCAGAAGAGAAAGAGTGCTGAAAAGAGCCCCAGTTAATTTAAGTGCTGCTGCTCTTCGCTTGTGTAACATTTCCATTGTTTACTGCTTTGCATGTTAAAGGCAGGCTTACATCAGGCAATTAAGAAGGACTCTCTGAACAAAAACAAAAAAAAAAAAAAAAGGAGGTCCCTGTTTTTCTTATCTGCCTGAGCTGACCACAACCACAGTTCTCTCAACAGTCCCCTCCAAGTTTGTTTTCAGCTTATTCTCCCCCCCCCCCCCAAAAAAAAAGGATCGGGACATGCGAGGAAGTCCAAATCAAAACTTTTTAGACGTCCCTCCCGCAGGTCTCTCTCAGCCAATCACAGCGCGTTTAGCTGTCACTGGTGTCAGCTAAACGCGCTGTGATTGGCTGAGAGACCGTGGGTGGCATCAAGCAGAGCAAGCCTCCCCCCATCCCCGAAGCAGGCAAGCTGGGAACGGGATGGCTTTCACTGGCTGCGAGTCAGCAGGACTGTTAAAAAAAAAAAAAAGTTATAACAGAAAGCCTGTTGAAAAAGACTTTTAAAGCAATTGTCCTTCACTTGGAGAAAGCTGCAAGTGCTCGTCAGGGACGTCCTTTTTTGGTTTTGTGAGTGAAGGACGTCCAAGTTAGGCACTTTAAAAGGACATTCTTTTTTGGTTGGTTTTTGTTGTTGTTTTTTTGTGAGTGAAGGACATCCAAGTTAGGCACTTTAAAAGGACATCCCTGATGAGCTGTAAGGTTTGTATGTTTTTTTTCCTTCCGATTCCCTCACAACAGCCCCAACGAGAGGTGCAGACCTCCCGTTAGGTTTTCCATGGTTCGGCAATCGGAAAACGGTAGTGCATCTCATTATAATAGCCTTTGGATCATTTGCAACTGCAGTGCATCTCATTATAATAGTTTGCATTCCGTTTCCATTAGCTGCTACCGTGACAGGAAAATACCCTTTTGTGAATGTCCCCGTTTTACTACTTGTGCGCTAAACTGGCTAGAACCAGTTTAAAACCCACGTTGCTGGCTCGTTAGGTTTGGTGCATCTGCCCCTGAGACTCCGTAACTCTGCCTGACTCTTGGACCCTGCGTGTCGAATAGAGAGCACTTCTGAAAATGCTAACCTAAAGGTTCTGGATTTCAGCTTTCTACCTAAGAGCCTTTTGCTACCCTTTTCCACTTTACACATGAAATTTCTATTCATAGGGATTCTAATATGTGTTTTGTGTCCTGCAGAATTTTTAGTCTATTCAATTCAAGGCCCTCCTTAACGTATAATCCTACCCATCCATCAATTCAATCCACTGTGAAGTAATTTTTACCCTAGTATGACAGTGTCCCATTGGTTATCTTCCTTCCACCAGGTCTCAGAGATGCCTATTGTATTTATCTTTTCATTTTGTGAAACTCTAAATTAAACCAGGGATTTTCAAACTAATACAGTATAGTTCATCATCAAAAACAGTTTGAAAAATACGTTATGTGTATGTATCTCTTTGTTATTAGAGAATTCAATCAACGAATTCCTTACTTCTGAATTAATCAACAGGGAACCTCAAAGCTCTTTATAGGGAAAATACCAAAAGTATTTATCACGCCCCTATTAAAATCAGTAGAGTACTATCATAGGTCTCAGTGAAAGAAGAACAGGAGAAAAAAAGACCAAACGTAAAAAAAACTCACGTATACGTGAGAAAAATGAGTGATCTGAAAAACTCACTGTCTCCTTCACTAATTAAACTAATAAACAAAGTGAGACCAAAATCACATAACCAAAAAAACCGGGAAACTACCCGGAAACTTACGATTAAACTTCTGTAAGATAAGTATCCTCCCTGCTATCGCTCTAATCCAGAAAGCCTCAACCTTCCTCCGCCGCCGAGGGCCTGCAATCCATAGTCATGCTACTATTCAAAAAATGATAATTGCATTATATAAAAAACTTTCACTTATCCTTGATGTTTGGCTCCTGGCAATGGTATCTATCAACAGTCAGACTAAACACTTTACTCCAACTGATCAGTGGAAGTGGATGACTTCTTCTAAATCAAATTCTTATACAAGTCGGGCTATTCCTGGTATAATCAAGGAAATGATCCTGGTATTCTCAATACATTCATGACACCATCTCGTGTCTCCCTTCAACTAGTGCGCCTCGTTTCGCCCAGTTATTGGCTGCCTCAGGAAGGGCACTGTTAAAAGTCAATAACCAGACCTGAAAAACAAAACTGTAGCAATCGTGATCACTAATTTCACAAAGATGGCGTATCCTTGATTGCAGCAGGAATAGCTGTTCAGAGATAGGCTTACCTTCTACACAATAATGATAAGCACTAATTGCACTAAGATGAACTCTTACGGAGTTGGTCTTTAGACCAGACTCTGACAAGTGTAGAAGGTATTCAAGCAGGGTCTGAGTGGGACAGGAGTGAGGATCTAGGACCTTGCTATCACACCAGACGGCAAACTTCCTCCATTTGAAAAAGTAACACCGCTTCATGGAATCTATCCTGGAAGCGAGCAAAGCCTGGGAAACACCCTCAGAAAGACCCAAGGAAGCGAATTCTACAGTCTCAACAACCAGGCTGTGAGAGCCAGAGACTGGAGGTTGGGATGCTGAAGTGCCCCCTTGTTCTGAGTTATGAGGGTTGGAAAACACTCCAATCTCCACGGTTCTCCGGAGGACAACTCCAGAAGAAGAGGGAACCAAATCTGACGTGGCCAGAAGGGGGCAATCAGAATCATGGTTCTGTGGTCTTGCTTGAGTTTCAGCAAAGTCTTCCCTACCAGAGGTATGGGAGGATATGCATACAGAAGGCCTTTCCCCCAATGAAGAAGAAAGGCATCTGACGCTAGTCTGTCGTGGGCCTGAAGTCTGGAACAGAACTGAGGGACCTTGTGATTGATCTGAGTAGCAAAAAGATCCACCTAGGGGGTGCCCCACTCTCAGAAAATCTTGCGTATGATGCCCATGTTGAGCGACTACTCGTGAGGTTGCATAATCCTGCTCAATCTGTTGGCCAGACTGTTGTTTACACCTGCCAGATACGTGGCTTAGAGAAACATGCCGTGATGGCGAGCCCAAAGCCACATCTGGATGACTTCCCGACACAGGGGGCGAGATCCGTTGCCCCCCTGCTTGTTGATGTAGTACATCGCAACCTGATTGTCTGGATTTGAATGATTTGATAGGACAGCCGATCTCTGAAAGCCTTTAGAGCATTCCAGACCACTCGCAACTCCAGGAGATTGATCTGAAGACCTTTTTCCTGGAGGGTCCAAACTCCCTGGGTGTGAAGCCTATCGACATAAGCTCCCCATCCCAGGAGGGATGCATCTGTTGTCAGCACTTTTTGTGGCTGAGGAATTTGAAAAGGACGTCCCAAGGTCAGATTGGATCAAATTGTCCACCAGTGAAGGGAATTGTGAAAATCAGTGGACAGCTGGATTGCATCCTCTAGTTCCCCCGCAGCTTGAGACCACTAGGAAGCTAGGGTCCATTAAGCTGATCTCATGTGAAGACACGCCATGGGAGTCACATGAACTGTGGAGGCCATATGACCTAGGAGTCTCAACATCTACCGAGCTGTGATCCGCTGAGACACTCTGGCCATTGAAACTAGAGAAAGAAGATTGTCTGCTCTTGCCTCGGGAAGATAGGTGCGAGCCGTCTGTGAATCCAGCAGAGCTCCTATAAATTCCAGTTTCTGAACAGGGAAAAGATGGGACTTGGGGTAATTTATAACAAACCCGGGTAGCTCCAGCAGTTGAATAGTCATCTGCATGGACTGTAGAGCCCCTGCCTCTGAGGTGTTCTTCATCAGCCAATCGTCGAGATAAGGGAACACATGCACTCCCAGTCTGCGTAGCGATGCTGCGACAACTGCCAAGCACTTCGTGAAGACCCTAGGTGCAGATGCAAGACCAAAGGGCAGTACACAGTACTGAAAGTGCTGCGTTCCCAGACGGAATCGGAGATACTTCCTGTGAGGTGTAAGTATCAGGATGTGTGTATAAAAATCCAGAGAGCATAGCCAATCATTGTTCTGGACCATGGGAAGAAGGGTGCCTAGTGAAACCATCCTGAACTTTTCTCGGACAAGGAATTTGTTCAGGGCCCTTAGGTCTAGGATGGGATGCATCCCCCCTGTTTTCTTTTGCTCAAGAATACCAGCCCTTCTTGCCCTGGTGGAATGGGCTCGACTGCATTGGCGCTGAGAAGGGCAGAGAGTTCCTCTACAAGTACCTGCCTGTGCTGGAAGCTGAAGGATTGAGCTCCTGGTGGGCAATTTGGAGGTCTGGATATCAAATTGAGGGAGTATCCTAACTGGACTATTTGAAGAACTCACCGATCATAGGTTATAAGAGGCCACCTTTGGTGAAAAAATTTTAATCTCCCTCCGACTGGTAAGTCGTCTGGCATGGACACTTTTACAGCGGCTATACTCAACTGGAGCCAGTCAAAAGCCCATCCCTTGCTTTTGCTGGGGAGCCACAGGGGCCTGCATTGGCACACACTGTTGACGCGAACGAGCACGTTGGGGATGAGCCTGAGAAGGCTGTTGAGAAGGAGGATTGTACCTATTCTTGTTATAGGCGTAGGGAGCATTCTTCCTTCCCGGGAGACAAGCAGGGGACAGACCAGGACTCACTTCTTATTGGCCTGTCAGGGATATTGAGCTGACGTCTGAGGCAGCAGACATCAGATGTCAAACCTTCTTTAAACTTACCTCTCCTTACAATGGAGGCTCTAGCATTATCTCTTGCAGCCGTGAGCTCTCGTTCTGCTTAGTCTGTGCTCATGGCACAGAGTGTATTCTCTGTAGTTTGCTTGCCCTTCCCCTTGTCTGTAGTTTCTGTGTGTGCTGGTTGTCGTCCCTGATTACTTCACTGCAGTGCATCTGGGTCTCTTGTGTCTCCTGTGCCTTGCCTCTCTCTCCCCGGCTGTGGTGTTGACTTGTCCGTGGTAAGCTCGCGAGTCATTCCTTCTTTGTTTGTTTAGTCTTCCCTCTAGCCTGCTTTAACCCTTTGTGTGCAGTGTTTGGTATTTGGCTCTTGTGAGCCCTGCCTCTTTAAGCAGCCTTTCTCTGTAGTCTGCTTTAACCCTTTCTGTACTCTTGTGAGCCCTGCCTCTTCAAGCAGCCTTTCTCCATTTCTGCTTTAACTCATTTGTGTGCAGTGTTTGGTATTTTTCTCTTGTGAGCCCTGCCTCTCCAAGCAGCCTTTTCTCTGTATCTGCTTTTACTCGTTTGTGTGCAGTGTTTGGTATTTGGCTCTTGTGAGCCCTGCCTCTCTAAGCAGCTTTTCTCTGTAGTCTGCTTAACTCTTTCTGTTCTCTTGTGTGCCCTGCTTTTTCCCTGTCTTTGTATTTGAAGACAGTCCTTCCTTTGGTGTGCTTTTACTCTTGGTGTTCTGTGTTTGTTATTTGGCTCTGGGGAGCCTGATTCCCTTTCCTGGTTTATTTAGTTAGCAGCTGCATTCTCTTCTGTCTTTTCCTTGGTGGTCATTTCTGTGGAGCTTCGCTCCTTTAGGTTCCGCGAGTCTAGTAGTGTCCTTCTGTGACCCTGCCTTTCCCTTTTTCCCCTGTGTGTACTGCCTACCGCTACCCGGGTTCCGTGTAGCCCTTGTCTGTATCCTCTTCCTCTTGTGGTTGTCTGTATCTGCTTCCCCTTTGTGTTAGTGCTCGGCGCTGTGTGCGTCACTTGAGTTCCAGTCCCTTCTGGGACCTCTTGTGGTTCTTTTCCCTTCCCTAGTGTATGATTGGGTTCCAGTTCGGCCTTGCAGCCCATACGACTGGACTCTGTACAAGTGGGTTCCCGATTGGCCTTGCGGCCTAAATGAGTGGTCTAGTTCCCTTTTCTGGTGGTGCTTGCTGATTTCCCTTAATGTGTTGGACTGTGTGGCCCTTGTTACTGCATAGCATCCGTTTGGTCTACCCTAGGCCTTGGCCAAGGTTCTTCCTGGGCTTCGGACTAGGCACAAGTGCTCACAATCAATCTAACACTGTTCTTTGGAGAATGGTGTTGATTACTTTTCATTATCCTTCTAGCCAGTCTTTGTTACCCTGGTAGTCCTCTTAAAAGTCCTTTTGTTTCAGGCTACCATTGGTCTTCAGGTGGAAGTAGAGCCAGGTCTGTTTTCTGAGCAATTAACATTCAAATATCTCTGCCAAATGTTTTTATATATATCTGATTTCAGCAAAATCAGTATAAATCTGAAATTCATCATATCATATGCTACACCTAGAGGGCCATGATATCTTATATTGCTAATTTAAAAGTGGAGGAGAAGATGGGTTTGATGTAGTAGTGGGCATGATGTGCAAAAATGTCATTTTCACTCTCCCCCCATTCCTAGCAAGTTCCCCTGTTGCTACCCCAAATATTTCTGCCTAGAGACACCACTGGTGCTGATGTGGGAACACTCATGCATGCCCAGAGGAGTCTCAAAGGCTTCACTGAGCTGGAAGAGAGAACCGGCACACTGTCTCCATCAGACATCACCATGATGTCTGCCTGCATCGCCCCTGTTCATCTGAGGACAAAATGTCTTACAAAGCTAAAAATGTGTTCTTCAATACGTTGATATTATTGTATAATGGAGATGTCAATGTTTAGTGATTTTTAATAGTCTGATCACATCAGCTGTAGAAGGACACATTCCTTGTGGTCTGTATTCTTCAGTCACTGCAAAATTACTGAGTGATAAAAATTTGATTTAATAATTGAGGTGAGGTAATCTGAGCTGGCAGTTACAGAACAGTGAGACATGACACAGTCAGTCTCATTACAGAGCTCAGAGGACAGGAACTGTCTTATGTGACAGAAATGACAGACACAGGTGGCACCTTAAAGAATAATCAATTTATTAAACCATGGTCCACTTTGTCATATGCACGTCCTTGAAAGTTAAGTCTAAACAGGACTGCACCAGACTATGAGGTCTTTTCACTAAAGCTTAGTGCACATTTAGAGTGCTCTAATCAAATTAGTATGCGCTAAATGCAAAGAATCCCATTTTATACCTATAGGCTTCTTAGCATTTAGCACGCTAATTCCGTTAGCATGTGCTAAACTTTAGTACAAGGGCCCCTAACAGAGCTACTCATTTGAAAGCAAATGACAGAAGAAATTTTACAGGGTCAGCAGTTTCAGTTCAGGTGCATGTATTTATGTTTTAATTTCCATGTAAAATTGGGTCAGTTTCTTTTTCTATAGATGATGATCTGATTATCTGCACAGAAAAATGGCCTATAAAACCAAGAATGTGTTTTTGTAATAGTTTGTATAATCCTTACTTTGGAAAATCTTAAACTTTCATAACTGATTAGTGTCATTGCTCCAAAATGACACATCCTGCACATCCTGAGTGTGGAATAATTTATTATGTACAATGTGATTCATTTTTTTTTTTTTATCTTTGAGGGACTTCAGGAATACAAATAACTGCTCAAAACACATCTGACAAATGGGGAAATAGGGGAACAAACCCAGCTAATAAATCCCACAGTGGATTCTATACTAATTATTCATCAGTTCTAGAAGCTCTAAGAACAGAACTTTGTCCTATAGGGATCAGTGAGAGTTGAGTGAGCAGCAGCCTGAAATACTGCATTGTGCTATGGGAACATGAGGGACCAATGAGAAGGCTTGTTTTATGCAGCCTGTCAGTGAGTCAGCCAATTAGAATCTTTATTTCATCCATTTGCACAGTAGAGGAGACCCATAGGGTAAAATTATAGATGTTAACCAATAACATTGTTTTTCTGTAAGTTTGTCAGTGAATGATAACCAATAATGGAGTGTCTCTCATTGAATACATGAACCTGCCAATGTGGGCAGAGGTGGTTTTGTGAAGAGCCAATGAGAAATCTCTGCAAATGTTTATTAATGTGTCTCCTCCCTGCAGTGAATGTGACTCTGGATCCAGAAACTGCTCATCCTTATCTCATCCTGACTGAGGACCGGAAAAGTGTCAGTATCGGAGACACAAAACAGATCATGCCGGAAAATCCCCAGAGATTTTATCCTTGTCCCTGTGTCCTGGGGTATGAGAGCTTCACCAAGGGGAGACATTACTGGGAGGTGGCGGTGGGAGACAAAACTTGCTGGGATTTGGGGGTTTGTAAAGATTCTGTGAGGAGGAAAGGGAAAATAACAAAGAGACCTGAGGATGGATACTGGATGGTGATACGGAGAGAAGATAAATACAAGGCCTGCACCTTCCCCAAGACCGAGCTCCCCCTGAGTGTGAAACCCCAGGCAGTGGGGATTTTCCTGGACTATGAAGCAGGAAAGGTCTCATTTTACAATGCACATAATAAATCTCATCTCTACACCTTCACCGACACCTTCACTGAGGAACTCCGACCATATTTCAGTCCTTTTTCTAACAAAGGAGGTAAAAGTGTTGGAGCTCTGAAAATCCAACTAGTGCCAGACTGGGAATGAGAGAACCAGTCTCAGGGGTCTGATATGTAATCTGGGAGTTGATTTTTCAGATCTGGATAAGAGGAATCAGATTGTGTCACTTGTGAGTTATACTGATCAGGTTCATTATATCCAATCTGTGATTTGGTTTTCCAAACTTAGACTAACCTTGTAAAGAAAACGTACTGTTGAAGCAATATGTGGGTAAAAATTATTAATAATGACAAAATAAAATAATTTTGGAACACTCAAAAGAAAATGAATGACATTTCATTAGCTGCTGGAGAGGTGAGATTAGAGCCTTTGAATATGAAGAGGGGGTTCAGTAACACTGTGAGAGGGACAGAGGTGGGATTAGAGTCTGTGAATATGAGGAGGGGGTCTCAGTAACAGAGTGAGAGGTAGGATAAGAGCCTGTGAGTGTGAGGATGGGTCTCAGTGACAAAGTGAGAGTGACAGAGGTCAGTTTAATGCCTGTGAATATGAGGAGAGGTCTCAGTAACAGTGACAGTGAGAGGTGGGATTAGAGCCTGAGAATGTGAGGAGGGTTCTCAGTAATACAGTGAGAGTGAGAGGTGGGATCAGAGCCTGTGAATGTGAGGAGGGGGTTTCAGTACCAGAATGAGAGTGGCAGAGGTTGGTTTAAAGCCTCTGAATATGAGGAGGGGTCTCAGTGACACAGAGTGACTGAGATTGGTTTAACACCTGTGAATGTGAGGAGGGGTCTCAGTAACACAGTGAGAGTTACAGAGGCCAGTTTAATGCCTGTGAATGTGAGGAGTGGTCTCAGTGACACAGTGAGAGTGAGAGGTGGGATCAGACCCTGTGAATGTGACAGTAAGAGAGTGAGAGTGACAGAGGCTGGTTTAACGCCTGTGAATGTGAGGAGGGGTCTCAGTGACAGAGTGAGATGTGGTATTAGAGTCTGTGATTGTGAGAAATCCCTACAGTGTTGATATTCATGAAATGCAATTTTCTCCCAGCTAGTTTCTGGAGCACAGCAGTGAAGAATCTTATTTCAAATCACAATTCTTTATCGTCTTCTCCAGACCATTCCCTACGAGTGGGTAATATGCACTCCTACCAGCAGAGGGAGAATGAGAATTATTGAACAGCACTCCTGTATAAGGGACTCTGCAACCCTGGTCCCTGACCTGCTCAGTATTTCTCAATCTCCCAGCAGAGGTAGGTGCTGTGCAACCCTGCTCCATGTTTTTTGTGGGTGTGCCGGTTTTGGCCCCTTGGTTTTAGTTAGGTTTACAGGTTCCCTTTAGGGATCTTGCTTAGTGGTTTAGTACATGAAAAAGAAGGAACAAAAAGAAACCTTGGAAGAGAAACAGCTGCATTGGTCTCGGGCTCTTGGCTCCTGTACCTCTTTTGGGAGGTGTATACTCTAGTTTCCGTGTCCCTCCTCCCCCCCTCCCACTCACCTCAGCCTTCCCCCTTCTCTGGGAGAAGTTCCTTCAGGCAAGGCCCCTGGTGGGAAAAGAGCACCATTCTCTCACTTAAATATATCTATAGCATAGGAAACGGCTGGGGGGGCAGTGGGCGCTTTGGTTTCTCGGTGCCGGTTTTTGGCGCCTTCGCTTTTGCAGCTGCAATCTTGAAAAAAAAAAAAGGAAGCCAGAACCAAGGCAATCTAGGAGGATTGCAGGGAGTTTGGTGGTAGGATGCTATTCCTGGTTCCCGCGAGGGTGGCTTTTGTTCCCGCCCTTCCTCCTCTGATGGCGACGCAGTTTGAGAAGCCATGCCATTGCACGACCTGTTCAGCGTGCCACGTGGTCTCCCATAGCACCAGCTTGTGCAAGGTTTGCGAGGAGGAAACGCCCGGTTCTAGGGAGGAGCCGGATTTCGGTCCCTTCTATCAGCAGCTCCATTTTTCACCAGATTTTGTGCTGCTACTCTATCAGTCTTATTGCCTGAAGAGAGGAATTTCTCCTAATGTGGCAGCGGGTTCTCCGGCCCCTCCTCCACAGGTTGGGCCCTTGGGGTCTGCAGTTGAGGCAACCGGGTCCAAGAGGCCGCATCTGGCTGGCGTGGAGGATCTGGGGGAGGCTCTCTCCCTTGGTTCAGACCCTCTGGTAGACGCAGAAGTGGAGGGGGAGGGAGAGTTTTGGGACGCAAGATCCCTGGATGAACTCTCAGAGGCTCCCTTAGGTGAGGATCCTTCAGTAGTACGCATTTTTAGAAGGCAAGAGCTGCCCCCCCCCCCCCCCCCCCCGTTGGTGGAGGTACTTCAGATACTTATATAGAAGATCCCCCTCAGGTGTCCCAGAAAGGGGACCCGCTTCTTATGTGGGTTCGTAGACCTTTCCTTATCATGAGGATTTGAAGGAACTGGTGGAGGCAGAATGGCTAGTTCCCGATTTGCATTTATGAATCAGTCGTGCCATGGCTCATCTTTATCAGCTCCCTCAGGCAGATCTGGAGACCTTTCGGGTCCCCAAGGTGGACGCGCTGGTTACAGCAGTCACCAAGAAGTCGGCTGTCCCACTTGATGGTGGGGCTTCTCTCAAGGACCTGAAGGATCGCAGGTTGGAGGCTTTGTTGAAGTGCTCCTTTGAGGTTTCTGCCTTGGCCTTGCAGGCGGCCATCTGCGGGAGCTATGTGGCTCGGGCCTGTTTTTGTTGGGATGATGTTCCGGCAGACTCTTCTCATTCGGTGGCCAATGTCATTAATCTGGATATGGGCACCGCTTTTCTTGCGGATTTCATGTATAACTTGGTTCGGGCCTTTGCGAGGAATCTGGCACTGGTAGTGTCAGAACGTCGCTTCTTGTGGCTCCATCACTGGGTGGCAGATGTAGCATCCAAAGTATGTCTGAATCAGCTTCCTTTCCAGGGTAAGCTTCTTTTTGGCGATGAGTTGGTGAAACTTGTCAAGAGTCTGGGCGAGTCCAAAGGGGCTCAACTTCCAGAGGATAGGTCCCTCTTGGCTTTCCAGTCTGTGGCCTGAGAGTACCTCAGGGAGGCTCACAGATACAGGCCAGGTAGAGGTGCTGGTTCTCAACGTGCTTGGTTCTGGAATAGAGGTCAGTCCTTTCTGCCCTTTCGGGGTAACCGTAGAGGAGGTGCCGGGGGATCCAGCAGTGCCAGAACCTCCCAATGAAGGTGCGTGGGCCCAGTGTCCGGTTCTGGCTGTAGGAGGTAGGCTTCAGCTGTTTTATCGGAGCTGGGTCTGGATAATTTCAGACCAGTGGGTCTTAGATATACTCAGGTATGGGTATGCCCTGGAGTTTCACCATCCGCTTCCAGATGCCTTTCTCGTTTCTCCTTGCAAGTTACCGCTGAAGGCCAGGGCCATGCGTCAGACCCTGGATCATCTTCTGGCTCTGCGGGCATTGGTTCCCGTTCCCCCAGATGAGAGAGATTCTGGAAGATATTCCATTTATTTTGTCGTGCCCAAGAAGGAGGGCTCCTGGAGTCCAATTCTGGACCTAAAAGGGTGAATCGGTCTTTGTGGGTGTTGCCGTTCCGCATGGAGACTCTCAAGTCAGTTATCGTGGCAGTTCAGCCAGAGGAGTTTCTCACGTCCTTAGATCTTATGGAGGCGTACCTTCACATTCCTATTCTTCAGGACCATCAAAAGTTTCTTCGCTTTGCAGTCCTGGGAGATCACTTCCAGTTTTGAACAATGCCCTTCGGGCTTGCTACAGTGTCACAGACCTTCTCCAAAGTGATGGTGGTGGTAGCGGCTCAGTTGCGTCGGAAGGGGATCTTGGTGCATCCCTAGCTAGACGATTGGTTAATTAGAGCAAAACCAGCAGAGGAAAGCCGGAGAGCCTCAGGTCGAGTGGTTCTCCTTCTCCAACAGTTGGGATGGATTATCAATACATCCAAGAGCTCACTGGTGTTAGGTTTTCAGGGCAGAAACTAGGTTTGTGAGCCCTTAGACCACTGCCGAGGAGCGGCAGTGGCAGGCAAAACCACCCCACACCAGGGGTAAGGCAGAACTCGGACAGAAACAGGTAGACTTCACCTGCACTTGGCCACTCTTCCCCAGGAGTTGAGCCCCTGGTTCTAGGCAGCCGGCAGGACTTGCAGGACAGAGCAGGACAGAATACCCACTAGGCTGAACAGGCTCAGGGTCAGAGGGGAAAGGAATGACCTTGGGCAACAAGGCAGGAAACTGGGCTAGAACACACAGGCAGACAATACTACACAAAGCAGGGAAAGAACAAGCTAAAGGACGGGAACTCAAAGCTGCCACGCAGCCACTGAAACAGGGTACAAATACTGACAGACAAGAGACAGAACTGAAAGCTGCCAGGCAGCCACTGAACAAGAAACATAGACAGAAAAGGATCAGGACTGAAAGCTGCCAGGCAGCCACAAGCAAGAAACACAGATAACCAAGAACTAGACACAGAAATACCCACAAGAAACAAGACTAGGAAAACAAGCAAATAAACCTAAGCTAACCTACAAACAGACTAACTAGAAACAGGCAAGAATCTCAGAGAAAAACTGGACAAGGCAGAAGTGCATAAGCACCAACAGACCAGGGCCTTAGGCGATGCAAAGGCAAAACACAGAAGTTTCCAGATAGCTAATAAGCTCGTCTGCAGCTGAAGTTCACTGCAGCAATCACAAGGCAACTACGGGTGCTGTTCAGGTTCAAACAAGGAAAGCAATTCTGGCAGCCCGAAAGATCTGGACTGAACTGGGCTGATGTCTGGAATGGGTGACAGTAAACAGACAGTGCATTGCAGCCACCAGGTCTGGCCACCAGGTGGCGAGGGGAAGGAGAGCATGAAACAAGGGCACAATCGTAACAGCTGGTTCCCTTTCAGTCCTTGGAATTCCTGGGAGTGTGTTTCAATACATGCGAGGGCTTGGTGCACCTTCCGGCAGTGCACATTCTGAAAATCCAGTCCCAGGTGCATCGGTTTCTGGCGATCCAGGCTCCGTCAGCGTGGGATATTTTGCAGGTGCTGGGGTCTATAGCGGTATCCATCGAGTTGGTGCTGTGGGCACGGGCACATATGAGGCCTCTTCAGATGGCCCTCCTGGCTCGCTGGTCCCCTTAGGTGGACTCTCTCTCATGCAGAGTTTCTCTCTGTTGTCCAGTTCGACTCAGCTTTCAGTGGTGGCTGGATTATTATCATCTGAGCCAGGGCATGCCCCTCGACAATCCAGACTGGGTGTTAGTAACAAGAGATGCCAGCCTGGGTGGGGAGCCCATTGTCGGGGACAAGTTCCTCAGGGCTTCTGCTCAGTGGAGGAGTCTTGCTGGTCCATCAATCCTCTGGAAACCAGGGCAATTCATCTTGCTCTGTTGCATTTTCAGCCAATGCTCCTATTTCATGATGTCCGAGTTTTCTCCTACAATGTGACAGCAGTCACTTACGTCCATCATTAGGGGGGGGGGACCAAAAGCTCTCTCAGCACAGGAGGTGGCGTTGATCATAGCCTCGGCGGAACAGAACGTCTGGCTTCTCTTGGCAGTACATGTTGCAGGAACATGCAACCTACAGGCAGATTATCGAAGTCAGCATCATCTGGATCCAGGGGAGTGGACGTTAGCCCCGTTCGCCTTTCAGCTCATTGTCGATCGGTGGGGCACCCCAGTAATGGATCTGAAGCCCACGGCAAAGAATGCCAAGGCTCTGCGGTTTTTCAGCCGCAGAAGGAAGCCATTGTTGGACAGTCTCGATGCGTTGGCAAATCCCTGGCCTCATCGAGTCCTCTTGTTTGTGTTTCCTCTGGGACCACTCATTGGTCGGGTTCTTCAGCGTATCCAGGGTTACGTCAGTCACGTGATTCTGGTGGCTCCCGATTGGCCGCATCGACTGTGGTATGCGGATCTCGTGCGATTACAGGTGGACTCTTCCCTTGGAGGAGGGTCTGTGGTTCAGTGACCCATCTGGATGCCCGACATGGCTTGAATCTCGCTTACGGCTTGGTTGTTGAGCGGGCACGATGGTTGAAGAAGGGCTACTCAGTTGCGGTGATGCATACATAAGTACATAAGTATTGCCATACTGGGACAGACCAAAGGTCCATCAAGCCCAGCATTCTGTTTCCAACAGTGGCCAATCCAGGTCACAAATACCTGGCAAGATCCTGAAAAAGTTCAATACATTTTATGCTGCTCATCCCAGAAATAAGCAATGTATTTTCCCCAAGTCAATTTAATAATGGTCTATGGACCTTTCCTTTAAGAAGCCGTCCAGATCTTTTTTAAATCCGCTAAGCTTTTACCACATTCTCTGGCAACAAATTCCAGAGCTTAATTACAAGTTGAGTGAAGAAAAATTTTCTCCGATTCATATTAAATTTGCTATTTTGTAGCTTCATTGCATACCCCCTAGTCCTAGTATTTTTTGAAAGAGTAAACAAATGATTCACGTCTACTCGTTTCCACTCCACTCATTATTTTATAGAACTCTATCATATCTCCCCTCAGCCGTCTTTTCTCCAAGCTGAAGAGCCCTAACCACTTCAGCCTTTCCTCATAGGAAAGTCGTCTCATTCCCTTTATCATTTTCGTTGCCCTTCTCTGTACCTTTTCTAATTCCACTATATCTTTTTTGAGATGCGGTGACCAGAATTGAACACAATATTCGAGGTGCGGTCGCACCATGAACCGATACAAAGGCATTATAACGTCCTCACTTTTATTTTCCATTCCTTTCCTAATAATACCTAACATTCTATTTGCTATCTTAGCCGCCACCGCCACACACTGAGCACAGGGTTTCAACATATCATCAACAACGATGCTGAGATCCCTTTCTTGGTCGGTGACTCCTAATGTGGAACCTTGCATTACGTAGCTATAGTTTGGGTTCCTCTTTCCCACATGCATCACTTTGCACTTGCTCACATTAAACATCATCTGTCATTTAGACGCCCAGTCACCCAGTCTTGTAAAGTCCTCTTGCAATTTTTCACAATCCACATTCAATTTAGCAACTTTGAATAACTTTGTGT
The DNA here is from genome assembly GCF_901765095.1 of Microcaecilia unicolor. Lineage (NCBI taxonomy): Eukaryota > Metazoa > Chordata > Amphibia > Gymnophiona > Siphonopidae > Microcaecilia > Microcaecilia unicolor. The sequence goes on along the minus strand of NC_044033.1, from coordinate 226,717,919 downwards.
CATCAGCAAATTTAATTACCTCACTAGTTACTCTAGATCATTTATAAATATGTTAAAAAGCAGTGATCCCAGCACAGAGCCCTGGGGAACCCCACTATATATCCTTCGCCATTGAGAATACTGACCATTAACTGTACTCTCTGTTTTCTATCCTTTAACCAGTTCTTAATCCACAATAGGACTCTACCTCCCCACGACTCCCCAATTTCTTCTTTCATGAGGTACTTTGTCAAATGCCTTTTGAAAATCCAGATACACATACAAGCTCATTTTCAAAGCACTTAGCCTCCCAAAGTTCCATAGAAACCTATGGAACTTAGCCTCCCAAAGTGCTTTGAAAATATGCCTAAATATCAACCGGCTCGCCTTTATCCACATGTTTGTTCACCCCTTCAAAGAAATGTAATAGATTGCTGAGGCAAGGTTTCCCTTCACTAAATCCATGTTGGCTTTGTCTCATTAATCCATGCTTTTGAATATGTTCTGTAATTTTGTTCTTTATAATAGTCTCCACCGTTTTGCTCAGCACCAACGTCAGGCTCACCGGGCTATAATTTCCCGGATCCCCTCTGGAACCTTTTTTAAATATCGGCATTACATGGGCTATCCTCCAATCTTCTGGTACCACACTCAATTTTAAAGATAAATTACATATTATTAACAATAGTTCCGCCAGTTCGTTTTTCAATTCTATCAGTACTCTGGGATGAATACCATCCAGTCCAGGAAATTTGCTACTCTACAATTTGTCAAATTGTCCCATTACATCTTCTAGGTTTATAGAGATTTCATTCAGTTTCTCTGACTCGTTAGCATTGATTACCATTTCTGGCACCGGTATCTCTCCCAAATTTTCCTCAGTGAAGACTGAAGCAAAGAATTCATTTAATCTCTCCGCTATGGCTCTTTCGTATTATTTTCAGTCGGTTCCTTCCATTTTCTGAAGGATTTTCTTTTATCTCTAATAGCTTCCTTCACCTAACATTTTAACCATGCCGGCTATCATTTGGTCTTCCTGCTTCCTTTTTTAATACATGGAATATATTTGGCCTGGACTTCCAGGATGTTATTTTTGAATAGCATCCATGCCTGATGTAAATTTTTGACCCTCACAGCCGCTCCTCTAAGTTTTTTTTCACCATTCTTCTCATTTTATCATAGTCTTCTTTTGAAAGTTAAACGCTAACGTATTGGATTTCCTGCTTATACTTAGTCTAAAGCTAATATCAAATCTGATCATGTTATGATCACTGTTATCAAGCGGCCCCATTGCCATTACCTCCTGCACTAGATCATGTGCTCCACTAAGGACTAGGTCTAAAATGTTTCCTTCTCTCGTCGGCTCCTGTACCAGCTGCTCCATAAAGCAGTCCTTGATTTCGTCAAGGAATTTTACCTCCCTAGCATTCCCCAATATTACATTTACCTAGTCAATATCAGGGTAATTGAAATCACCCATTATTATCGTGTTGCCCAGTTTATTAGCCTCCCTAATTTCCGATAACATTTCTGCATCCGTCTGTTCATCCTGGCCAGGCGAATGGTAGTACACTCCTATCACTATCCTTTCCCCCTTTACATGTGAAATTTCAATCCATAGGAATTCCAAGATGTATTTTGCCTCCTGCAGAATTTTCAGTATGTTTGATTTAAGGCCCTCCTTAACATACAATGCTACCCCTCCACCAATTCGATCCATCCTATCACTATGATATAATTTGTACCCCGGTATGACAGTGTCCCACTGGTTATCCTCCTTCCACCAGGTCTCAGAGATGCCTATTATTAGTGCAATATATTCTAACTCTCCCATCTTATTTCTTAGGCTTCTAGCATTTGCATATAGACATTTCAAACTATATTTGTTGTTCCTATTTACAACATGCTCAGTACTTGACAATATTAATTTGCAATCCTTTGTCTGATTTTCATTTTTATTTAAGGACACCTGCTCTGTTATGATCTCTTTTGCAACCTCACTATTGGGATACCCTATCTTCCCTTTTATGGTGATATCTTTAAAAGATATCTTATTCCGAACCATGTGCTTTTGAATGACTGTCAGCCTTCCCCCAGTTTAAAAGCTGCTGTATCTCCTTTTTAAATGCCGATGCCAGCAGCCTGGTCCCACCCTTCTGAGTTCCAGGACATGGTCCACTTCCTTGGCTTATGTTCGGGTTTGATGTGTTTTTGAAGCTTGGTGCGAAGAGTGGGAGATTTATTTATTTATTTTTATTTTTTTGCATTTGTATCCCACATTTTCCCACCTATTTGCGGGCTCAGTGTGGCTTACAATACATTGTGAATGATGGAAATACAATTTGTTGCAATACGCTTATGGGTTACATTGTGAAGAGTTGTGGGAGGATAGAGTAAAGTCAGGATATCATTTGGGAATAGAACAATGGAATATAACAGTGGGGAGTTGAGAGGGTGGTGAAACAGTATCAAGGGAACATAAAGGTCTAATAATTTTATCTGTGGGTAGAGTTTTAAGAGTGGTGAAGATACGGAGGAAGGGAATTCAGACGAGAGTGCATATTTATTGGTGTGTATGGACTTCATGTGTTTTGATCCTTGCCGTAGATTTTCTCAAAGAGATAAGTCTTCAATCGTTTGCGGAAGTCAGTTAGTTCGTAGATCGTTTTCAGGTTGCGTGGTAGTGTATTCCAGAGTTGCGTGCTCATATAAGCGAAGGTTGATCCGTGCAGTACTTTGTATTTTATGCCTTTGCATTTAGGGAAATGGAGATTGAGGAAGGTTCGGGATGATCTTTTAGCGTTTCTGGGTGGCAGGTCTATTAAGTCAGACCTGTATGCAGGGGCTTCACCATGAATGATTTTGTGGACTAAGGTGCATACTTTAAAAGTGATATGTTCCTTGAGTGGGAGCCAGTGTAGTTTCTCCCGTAAGGGTCTTGCCCTTTCATATTTTGGTTTTCCGAAGATGAGTCTGGCTGCTGTATTTTGGGCTGTTTGAAGTTTCTTCAGTATTTGTTCTTTGCAGCCCGCGTATAGTGAGTTGCAATAATCCAGGTGACTGAGTACTAGTGTTTGCACTAGGCTGCGGAAGACAGATCTTGGAAAGAATGGTTTTATTCTTTTCAGTTTCCACATGGAGTAGAACATTTTTTTGGTTGTGTTGTTCGCATGAGTCTCAAGTGTTAGGTGGCGGTCAATAGTGACTCCGAGGATTTTTAAAGTTTCTGAGATTGGCAGATTTAGTTTGGGTGTGTTAATGGCGGTAAATTTTTTCGTGTTGTGTTGGGAGGTAAGTATGAGGCACTGAGTTTTTTCTGCGTTCAGTTTCAGTCGGAATGCGTCTGCCCAGGTGTTCATGATGTGTAGACTTTGGTTAATTTCGTTGGAGATTTCATTAATGTCTTTTTTGAATGGAATATATATTGTTACATCGTCGGCATATATGTATGGGTTAAGGTTTTGGTTTGATAGAAGTTTTGCCGGGGGGGTCATCATTAGATTAAAGATAGTTGGTGAGAGGGGGGATCCTTGCGGTACTCCACATTCAGGTGTCCATGCAGCAGACGTAGTTGAGATGCAGTCATTGAGGGCCTCCATTGGTCATCTACTAGAACTTTTACAGGGAGATCTGGAGAAAGGATTGTCGCTGTCCTCCCTTCAGGTTCAGTTGGCAGCGCTCGTGTGTTTTCGGAGTCTGCTTCAGGGGAAATCGTTAGCCATTCATCAGGATGTCTCTAGTTTTTCCCAGGGGGTTAAGCGATTGCGGCCTCCCGTGCGCCGTGTGTTCCCTCCCTGGGACTTGAATTTGGTGCTGTCGGCTTCGGTTCAAGCCCTGTTTGAGCCCTTAGGGCAGGCTACACTTAAGGATCTTTCGCTTAAGGTGGTCTGTTTGGTGGCTATCACTTCGGCACGCCGTATTTCTGAGTTGCAGACTCTGTCCTGTCGTGAGCCATTTCTGATCCTTACTAAGGAGAAGGTGTTGTTATGGACGGTTTCTTCCTTTCTTCCTAAGGTGATTTCTCTGATTCATGTCAACCAGTCTGTTTCCTTGCCTTCCTTCCTGGGGGATGAGTCCCCTCGGCTGTATAAGTTGGATGTTCTTTGGGCATTGCGGCGCTATTTGCGTCGGACAGCAGACTTTTGGAAGTCTGACCGCCTCTGGGTCTTGTTCGGGGGACCTCGAAAAGGGGAGGCGGCTTCCATCGTGCGTTGGATCAAGGAGGCAATTTCTTTCACATACCTGCTGTCGGGAAAACAGGTGCCCGCGGTTCTTCAGGCGCATTCTATGCATGCGCAGGCTTCCTGGGCAGAATAATCTCTCATTCCACCACAGGACATTTGTAAGGCGGCGACTTGGTCGTCACTGCATTCCTTTGTCAAGCATTACAGGTTGGACGTGCAGGCATGACGGGATGCTTCCTTTGGGGCATCCGTCTTGTTCCACGGGCTTTCCCAACCCTCAGTGAGTACTGCTTTAGTACTTCCCACTCATAGGGAATGGTCTGGAGAAGACGATAAGGAAGGAGAAATTAGGTCTTACCTGCTAATTTGCTTTCCTTGAGTCTCCAGACCATTCCCAAGCCCACCCAGGAACAGTGGAATCATTGAGATTTCTTCCATCTGGGATTGCAACTGCATCTGTGGTTTTTAAAAAAAATTAAAGTTCCAGTTATTCTTTTTGGTGCTCTTTTCCTTCTGGGAGCTCAATTTCTGGTGGTGTTTTAAGTGTTCAGTTCCTTGTGGTTGAAGTTTTTGGGGTTCTTTTTAAGTGTTGCTTGGCTATTTGAACTACTGAACAGGTTAGGGTTGCACACTCCCTTATACAGGAGCACTGTTCAATAGTTCTCAGTCTCCCTCTGCTGGTAGGAGCATATTACCCACTCAGGGAATGGTCTGGAGAGACTCAAGGAAAGCAAATTAGCAGGTAAGACCTAATTTCTTCTACTTCTTAGAAAGTAGAGTTCTTTATTATTCTTGGTTAGCCATGTGCCAGCAAAGTGACAGAAACAAACTTCCAAGCCTGCAGCCAACCTTGAGAGCTTTCAGGAATTTCTCCCAAATGTTTTCTCTGCCACATAACGCAAGGCACCATATGTGAGTAACATTTTTATTGTTTACATTTATCTTCATTTTTTTATCTTCATTTATTTTTATCTTTCATTTTTATTTTGTCATAATTTTTCTTTTTTCTATTTCCTTATTTATTTGTAATTCATTTTTTTTTTTTTTTTAGTTTAATACATACTACCCCATTTCTCATTTTTGGTAACATAGAGTATTATTTGATTGTGCCCATGTTCACTTTTTTATAGTTGCCCCTTTACAAAGGTTTCAAATTAGGTATGTGCCCTTTTATTATCTCATTTGTACATTTTTTATACATATTTGTATTGTAGTTCGTAACCTATACCAGTGCCCTTGCTTTGCTGTTATGTGATGTCAGATTTTATTATGCTTTTATATATATGTTTATATGCACTGTCATACAATTGTTGCATTATAACATCCTCACACCTGTTTTCCATGACTTTCCTAATAATACCCAACATTCTATTCACTTTCCGAGCCGCAGCAGCACACTGAGCAGAAGGTTTCAGCGTATTATCGATGACGACACCCAGATCCCTTTCTTGGTCCATAACTCCTTCCTTTCCTATAATTTTATGTAAACCGCTCTGCTCTGCCTTGGCAGCTAGAGTGGTATAAAAAGTTGTACTACTATGGATTTACAGCCTGCTTCACTAACACAGACTATTCAGTAATTACTGTGGATTCTTTTGGATTCGTATTAGGTAAATGAGACCTTTATTAGAGTTTCTAAAATCTATAATAATGAAGATAGATACAATGATTAAGCTATATACACACAATGATTAGCTATATAACTGAAAAGAAATAATACCTATCTATAAACAATCATTACATCACTGGTCTCTACATCTAAGCAATACTAAGAGTTCCTAGACCAGGAAAAGAAGCAATAATACACTATAAACAATCATCACTGGTCCTTACATCATCCAGGCTCTTATCAGCTAGGGGGGCCCTGTTCACAGCGAAAGTCAAGAGCTTCTTTGATCTGGATTTTGGTTCTACATGGTGTGTCCACCCATAGATTGACCTCCGATTTCACTGTTACAAGCCCCCCTTTTATTAGGCTTAGAACTCATGTTCAGAACCAAGGAAAATTACAGGAATGTACATGAGGATGCAGTCACATGCTTCCTGCTCAAGTAAACAAACCTCTGGCCAGGTGGCTCATCTCCTGAACTCCGAGCATATCCTGTTTCCCTCATGCACAAACTGAATTGGTCAGAGATGTGCCTTATCTTCCACATTCCAACTTGTTTTTGTATTTACAAGAAAAGTTACTTTCGGTCAAAGACAGATTTCAGAGTGTATTATCAATCAAAGCAGGGTTGAAAAGCAATCCTTTACATCTTCCATTACACAAGTCTCAATAAATATAAACATAAATATAAACAAGGTGCTTGGCAAGGATATTTCATGAAAAACTTTCCAAGAGGACAGGAAAGCTCTAGTCTGTAGCCATCCTTAACCATGTCACGCACCCATTCCTTGGCAAAATGGGACATGTGTTCTTCCTGTTAGCAACCTCAAAGACTGGACCTGGATTCCATAATTGGCTACTGTGAGAGGAAGTGGTTGGTTAAACAATTAGGTCCCTATTTACTACTATTTACTATTAGGGGCCACTTTTACTAAAGCTTTGTGTGTTCTATTGGGCTTAGCATGCGCTATGATCATGTCCATGGGAATGCAATTGGCCATGGCAGTAGATGATGAGTGTCAACTCTACTGGAGTCACACTAAATGTTAGTACAAAGGGCACTAGGTCTTTTAATGGGGGCTTGATACAAGTTAGCACACTGATGCATGAACCGTTAGCATATGCTATCTCCTATTTTATATCCTAATATAAAGGGGATATCACAATTACAGGATGGTCATTGATAAATTCAGAACTCAGGGTCCCAACAGTAGATTTAATTCTCCCAGTCCAAGGGAGCAGATTCTATCAGAAGGTGAGCTGGTTGATATTATATATCTGGATTTTCAAAAAGTGTTGGGCAAAGTACCTCAAGAACGACTCCTGAGGAAATTATAAAGTTATGGGATAGGAGGTAGTGTCCTATTGTGACTTAAGGAATGGTTAAAAGATAGAAAACAGAGAGTAGGTATAAATGGTCAGTATTCTCAATGGCGAAGGGTAGATGGTAGGATTTCCTAGGGGTCTGTGCTGGGACCGCTGCTTTTTAATATATTTATAAATGATCTAGAGATTAGAATAAATAGTGAGTTAATTTAGGGGGCCTTTTACTAAGCTGAGCTAAAAGGTCGGCTGCGCTATGATTAGTGGGTTTCTCCGCACATTGAGGCCTCTTTTAGCACAACTGTAAAATGGCCACTTTTCCACTTTCTCAATTAATGGCCATGTACTACTTTCCCACTTTGAGTGTGGTCAGCGCATGAGCCCTTACCAATACCTGTTTAGTAGGTGGAGCTCATGCGCTAACCATGCACTAATCGGTAGGCATGTGGTAAATTAACTGCGCTGATTAATGGGGCTTGCCTACTCACCACCCCAAAACATGACCCCAGCACTAAAAAAAGTATTTGTTAGTGCATTGGAAGCATGCACAGATGCAAACACTACTGCAGGACACCTGAGCGCCCTCCACCTGTCACATTCGTCGCTCCCTCCGGCTGCTCCTCCGCGGGAAGCAGGAGCCGGCGTCCATCACGGCGAGGGCCGGCTTTCTTGAAGCCACGGCGGAGAGTCGGGGCTCGCCGCGGTGATAGCCGCCCAGTCCGGGGCCGAGGCCGTGGGCAGGCGATCGCGGCTGCCGGACTCTCGATCGCCGGCTATGGGGTCCGTGCTTGCGCCAGTGGAGAGAATGGCGCCGAGACGCGATGGCCGGCGTCGTCTTCACTTTTGGGGCGCGGGAACCCGAAGCTCCGCCTCAGAGGAGTTAGATTGGGAGGCCAGTGCTGTAGTCCCACCTGGGAGGTCGGACAGAGCCAATCAGAAGGATCCTGTCGGTAACCGGCTATGTTGAAGTCTCGGCGGCCATTTTGAATCTCGCCAAGACCGTCAGGCTGTATACAGGAGGATGGAGAGCAGCACGCTGGGCAGGAAAGAGGGGGCTCTTTCCTGCCCCGACGTCACTAGACCACCAGGGAAGATCGCGTGAGTAGGGAGAAGTGGTGACAGGGCCGGGGGGGGGGGGGGGGGAGGAGGTAACCCTGATGGCGATCCGGAACTCGGAGGGCGGGCGGCCTGCCAGCCAGCCAGCCAGCCAAATCTACCTTCGGACTATAAGACGCACCCCCCATTTTCCTCCCAAATTTTGGGGGAAAAAAGTGCGTCTTATAGTCCGAAAAATACGGTATGTTATTTCCTTGCTAACGGGACGGGCCCTAGCCTGGGCGTCCCTGCTATGTGAACAACAAGATCCGCTTTTGGACAACTACGTGGAGTTCCAGCGCCGGTTTCGCATGGTGTTTGATCTTCCAGGAAGGCCGTCTTCCGCCGCTTCCGAGCTGCTGCGGATCCAACAGGGCGAAGGGACCGTGGCAGACTATGCTATCCGGTTCCGGACTCTGGCAACTGAATTGCGCTGGAATCAGGAGTCCCTATCCGCGATCTTCCTGGAGGGGCTTCAGGATCGAATCAAGGACGAGCTGGCTGGCCGGGAGGTTCCGGGGCAGTTGGACGCCTTGATCTCGCTCTGTGTCCGGGTGGATACCCGTTTCCAGGAAAGGGCTAGAGCCCGTGCGGACCAGCGGAGGGGGCCCAGAGGCGGGTCCCGGTCTAGTCAGGTACCTTCCCCCCGACGGGGCTCCAGAGAACCTAGGGAGACCTCCGAGGAACCTATGGTCATCGGCCGTCAACGGTTAACCCTGTCTGAGAGGACTCAACACCTTCGGGGCGGCCTTTGCCTGTATTGCGGCGAGGCCGGTCACTTTATCAGCTCTTGCCCCACATGGCCGGGAAACGCCACTCCCAAGGCGCCTTGAGGGGAGGGGTCTTGGGGCACTCTAATCCCCTACCAGACAATCTGATTACTCTCCCGGTGACCCTGCGGTGGCAGGAGACGGTGGTTCACACCCGAGCTTTATTGGATTCCGGGGCCGGGGGAAATTTCATTTGTCAAGAACTCCTGCGGCAGATGGGATGGCCTATACTGCCCTATCGGCCCGCTTTGCAAGTGACGTCCATCCAGGGGACAACGTTACCCCAGCCTATCACGGAGGTGACTCCATTTTTTGGGCTCCAGGTGGGGGAAGACCACCGTGAGGAGGCTCAATTTCTGATTTTGCCCCGTACCATTCATCCCGTGGTACTGGGTCTGCCCTGGTTACGGCGTCACACCCCTGTGATTGATTGGACTTTAGGGAAGATTCAAGCCTGGGGTGGCGCCTGCGCCGAGACCTGTATGAAGGGCCGGGAATCCAGCTGCCCCGCGGTAGTAGCCACTCCTAGAACTGTGCCAGTCTGTCAAGTTGCTCTGCCAGAGGAGTACCGGGAGTTCGCTGATGTGTTTAGTCCTGTGGAAGCGGATGTGCTACCCCCACATCGGTCCTTTAATTGCGCTATTAATCTGATGACCGGCAAGATGCCACCGCGGGGCCGACTCTATACACTGTCCCGAGAGGAATCGAAGGTCATGCAAGCTTACATCCAGGAGAATCTCCAGAAAGGGTTCATTCGCCCCTCCACGTCCCCTGCCGGGGCAGGATTCTTTTTCGTGACCAAGAAAGATGGCTCCTTGAGGCCCTGCATTGACTACCGGGGCCTAAATGCCATCACCGTAAAGGACCGATATCCTCTGCCCCTTATCCCGGAGTTCTTTGATCGGCTACAGGGGGCCCAGATCTTCACTAAATTGGACCTCCGTGGAGCCTACAACTTGGTCCGTATCCGGCAGGGGGACGAATGGAAAACTGTGTTTAATACGCATGAGGGGCACTTCGAATACCAGGTGATGCCCTTCGGCCTGTGCAACGCTCCAGCGGTGTTCCAGAGGTTCATAAATTTCGCCCTTGAAGACCTGCTTTATGCTACGGTAATTGTATACCTTGATGACATCCTGATCTTTTCCAAGGATCCCCAGGAGCATGTGGCCCACGTTCGGACCATCCTCCAGCGCTTGCGGCAGTATCGCTTGTTTGCCAAACTCAGCAAATGCTCATTTCATCAGCAGACTCTGCCTTTTCTGGGACATATTCTTTTACCTGGGGGTCTGCGAATGGATCCAGACAAACTCCGCGCTATCCGGGAGTGGCCCCAACCTCAAGGCCTGAAGGCGCTGCAGCGGTTCCTGGGGTTTGCTAATTACTACCGTCAATTTATTCCCCATTATTCTCAATTGACAGCTCCGCTGACAGCGCTCACTAAGAAGCATGCGGATGTGCGGAACTGGCCGGCCGAGGCGCAAACGGCATTCAGTCAGTTGAAGAAAGCCTTTGAATCCGCTCCCATCCTTCAGGCCCCGGATCCAGACAAACCTTTTGTGGTAGAGGTGGATGCCTCTGCTTTGGGCGCCGGGGCAATCATCTCTCAAGTTAACGCCAAGGGCCGGCGTCAACCTTGCTTTTTCTTCTCCCAAAAGTTTTCCCCAGCGGAACGCAATTATACTGTAGGAGACAGAGAATTGCTAGCTTTGAAGTTAGCCCTGCAGGAGTGGAGACATCTGCTGGAACGGGCAGAGCATCGATTTACAGTGATTACGGACCACAAGAATCTCTTGTATCTGCAGGAGGCCCAAAGGCTGAATCCGCGGCAAGCCCGCTGGTCGTTGTTCTTCGCCAGGTTCCGGTTTCAACTTGTGTTCCGGTCAGCTGCGCAGAATACCCCTGCGGACTCCCTCTCCAGAGCCTTCGAAGCTCCAGAGGACATTGAGGAACCTCATCCTATGTTGGATCTGGCCTGCCTCTGTGCGGCCCCAGGTAGGGTCACCCCGATGCGGGAATTCGTGCCTCCACAGGACCGGGAAAAAGTAATGCATTGGGGACATTCATCTGTATGGGCCGGACACTTTGGGTTTCAAAAGACCCTCCGTTTGATTTTTCGACAGTACTGATGGCCTCGTATGAACCAAGATATCCTTCAGTTTGTCACGACCTGCCCTACCTGTGCCCGGACCAAGTCGGTGGTGGGGCGCCCCTGGGGGGATCTGCAGCCCTTGCCCATTCCTGCAGCCCCCTGGGAGGAATTGTCTATGGATTTCATTACGGATTTTCCCCGCTCCCAGGGGCACACTGTAATTTGGGTGGTGGTAGACCGGTTCTCCCGTATGGCACACTTCGTTCCCCTGCCAGGGCTTCCGTCGGCAGCACTGTTAGCCCAACAGTTCATCCAGTACATTTTCCGGCTCCATGGACTACCAGTCAGGATCATCAGTGACCGAGGAGCCCAGTTCACCTCACGATTCTGGAGAGCCCTGTGTTCCACCCTGGGGGTTGTTACCCATTTCTCCTCTGCCTACCATCCTCAGACCAACGGGATGGTTGAGAGGATTAACCAAACATTGAAGGGGTTCTTGTGGGCTTTTGTCAACAGGCGGCAAGACAACTGGGCATCCCTTCTCCCGTGGGCCGAGTTCGCCTATAACCACAGTGAACACTCTGTCTCTGGGCAATCTCCCTTCTTCATGGTATATGGACAACATCCGCGGCTTCCTCCGCCCATCCCCTCTGACTCCTCTACGCCCATGGTTACTCAAACCCTTGCTGACCTGCGGGAAGTCTGGGATATGGCCCGAGAGCAACTACAGAAAGCAGCCGCCAGGTATAAGTCGTTTGCAGACCGACACCGGCGCCCCGCCCCGGTTTTGCAGCCGGGGCAAAAGGTATGGCTGAGTACCAAATACCTGAGGCTCCGGGTGCCCTCTCGGAGGCTGGGGCCATGGTACATCGGGCCATTTGTAATCCAGTCTCGGATCGGAGTGGTGACATACCGCCTGCGGCTACCTAGTACTCTATGGATCCATAATGCCTTCCATGTTTCTCTGCTGAAGGTCTTTCGGGGGTCTAAGTGGCATCCACAGAGTAAAGAGTCAGTTGTTCCAGAGGCTGACCCCGATCCCGAGTACGAGGTTGAAGAAATCATAGACTCCAAGAGGCGCCGGAGGAAGCTGCTCTATCTGTTATCATGGAAACATTTCGGTCCCGAGGACAATTCCTGGGAGCCGGCTACCAATGTACATGCCCCGGAGTTGGTACGGGCCTTCCATGATCGTTATCCTCAAAAACCAGGACCCAGGAGGAAGGGGGCATCCGGGGGGGGATACTGTCGCATCTGTCGCTCCCTCCGGCTGCTCCTCCGCGGGAAGCAGGAGCCGGCGTCCATCACGGCGAGGGCCGGCTTTCTTGAAGCCGCGGCGGAGAGTCGGGGCTCGCCGCGGTGATAGCCGCCCAGTCCGGGGCCGAGGCCGTGGGCCGGCGATCGCGGCTGCCGGACTCTCGATCGCCGGCTATGGGGTCCGTGCTTGCGCCAGTGGGGAGAATGGCGCCGAGACATGATGGCCGGCATCTCCTTCACTTTCGGGCGCGGGAACCCGAAGCTCCGCCTCAGAGGAGTTAGATTGGGAGGCCAGTGCTGTAGTCCCGCCTGGGAGGTCGGACAGAGCCAATCAGAAGGATCCTGTCGGTAACCGGGTTCTGATTGGCCGGCTATGTTTGCTGGGGCTGGGCGGTTGAATGCTGACAGTATTTAAGGAGCAGACCTGAGATAGGACATTGCTTCAGGTTCTGTTTCCCGAGGCCAGTCTTCGCTTGTTCTTGTTCTCAGTTGGTTTCCTTGCTCTTTTGGTTTTGACTTTTGGACTGTTCCTGGTTTACTCTGCTTGCAGCCTGCCTTGACCTTTTGCAGACTACGCTATGAGCTGCCTGCCCTGTTGCCTGCTTTTGGACTCCTCCGTTTCCCACCTGCCCTCTTCGCTCCTGGTTCCAGTCTGGGTCAGTTCGTCAACCCCGCGGTTCCAGAAGTCCCGTTGGCCGCCTGCAGCTGGGGGCTCAACCCTTGGTGAACGGCGGTCGCCGCGGGTGAAGACTTGGGGTTGCACGGCTGTCCTTTGAGGTCCTTCAGGGCCTTGCGGGACCTAAGAGCTCACCTTCCTTTCAGACAAGACACCACCATAGTACATTTTCTCACACATTAATGTTTACTGCCACTTCGTAAAAGGATCCTTAAATTTGATGATGTCAAAAAAGTTATTCAAAGTTATTAAATCACAAGAGGACTGTTAAAAATTGCAAGAGGACCTTAAGAGACCGGGAGACTGGGCATCCAAATGACAGATGACGTTTAATGTAAGCAATTGTAAAGTGATGCTTGTGGGAAAGAGAAATCCAGCTATTTGATGCAAGGTTTCTATACTGAACTCTATAGTGAGTCTCCTTTCACTATACATTCAGTTAGCTAAACTGATTATTTCATTGCCAGAGAGACCTGACTCTTAATCCAAATTGTTCTCTTTGGGTCCCAGAGTCAGAGTCAAGATGGCAGCACAATAGCTCTGGCATTCCAACCTCTCCTTATTCTTTGTAGATTTCCGTTGCCTTTTGATCCAAAATGCCTCATTGCAAAACAGAAGGAAGTTCTCAAGGCTATCACCTCACTTGACTTGGCCTCTTCTCCACTGCAACAGACATTGGAGCAGTTCATCGCCAGGCACCCCCCATCTGAATATTCTGAGGGCCCTGCTGTAAGTGTGGATGAGGGAGTGTCCACTCTTCTACGGCATGAAACATTTTTGTCCCCTCCGGATTCCAGCACTCTGCTGTGTCCAGCAGCCTCAAGGTCTCTTCCTGTGAGTGATTTGGGAGCGGAAGACACCGTACAAACCTCTGTCACTGAGGGGGGGAAGGGCTGAAGAAGTCGCTGCTGAATTGGAACAGCTTAGAGCTACTACTGAGGTAGAGCTCTCACAGTAGTAACCTTGGAGAGTATTTGGCAGGTCCTAAATAATCTCGATGGAACAGTTTCTAAGGCAATGGGTGAGATTTCAACCCTTGTTGGTAAGGTAAATATACTATCTCTTGGTATGGATAAGGTCAGACAAGACTGCATGGGAGAGGTGCAACAAGTAAAGGTAGAAGTTGAAGAACTTAAAAAGACTGTGAATGTTATGGCTACTGAGAGAACTGTGATTCAGTGTAAATTCGAACTGCTAGAGAACTATGATAGAAGTTTGAATTTAAGAGTATTGAATTTCCACAAAATTATTGATATGAGTCCTTCAGAATCCTTAAAAAATTTTTCTTATTGAAAATTTGAAGTTCTTAATGCTATACCTCTGTTGAAGAAAGTATATTATTTGCCAGGTTTTGTTTTGTTAAATTTGGACTTGCTCATACCTTTTCAGTAGTAGTTCAAGGTGAGTTACATTCAGGTACACTGGGTATTTCTCTGTCCCTAGAGGCCTCACCATCTCATTTTGTACCTGAATCAATGGAGGGTTAAGTGACTTGCCCAAGATCACAAGGAGCAGCAGGGGGATTTGAACTGGCCACCTCTGGATGTCAAGACTGGTGCTCTAACCACTAGTCTACTCTTCCTCACTAACCCCTAGGTTACTCCTCTTTCTACTTCAAAAGGTGCTGCAGGATCGGATATGGGGGCTCAAACACAAGTAGCTTATGATAATGAACTTAACGATCTTTCCGCAATTCTAGAAGATTAACATAAGAGTAGCCGTACTGGATCAGACTAGTGGTCCATCTAGCTCGGTATCCTGTTTTCCAAAACAGTGGCCAAGCCAGGTCACAAGTACCTGGCAGAAATCCAAATTGTGGCAACATACTACAAATCCCAGGAGGGGAAAGCAGTTGTTTCCCATGTATGTCTCAATAGCAGACTATGGACTTTTCCTCTAGGAATTTGTCTAAACCTTTTTTAAACCCAGATATGCTAAGCGCTGTTACCACATCCTCCGGCAAAGAGTTGCAGAGCTTATCTATTTGTTGAGTGAAAAAATATTTCCTCCTATTTGTTTTAAAAGTATTTCCATGAAACTTCCTCGAGTGTCCCCTAGTCTTTGTACTTTTGGAACGAGTGAAAAATCAATTTACTTCTACTTGTTCTACACCACTCAGGATTTTGTAGACCTCAGTCATATCTCCCCTCATCTTTCTCTTTTCCAAGCTTAAGAGCCCTAACCTCTTTAGCCTTTCCTTATATGAGAGGAGTTCCATCCCCTTTATCATTTTGGTTGCTCTTCTTTGAATATATTTTTAATATATCTTTTTTGAGATACGGCGACTAGAACTGAATGCAATACTCAAGGTGCAGATGCAACATGGAGCGATACAAAGTATTTTCGGTCTTTTACTATCCTTTTCCTAATAATTCCTAGCATCCTGTTTGCTTTTTTGGCCATCGTCGCACTATTATCTACAACACCACCCAGATCTTTTTCTTTAGCGCTTACTGCTAACACCTTTGTCAGATTAACAAATGGCAACAATAAAATTAAACTTAAGACTTGCCAAATGATAACTTGCAAATTTATTTATTTTTTGTCTATTAGATTGTAAGCTCTTTGAGCAGGGACTGTCTTTCTTCTATGTTTGTGCAACACTGCGTATGCCTTGTAGTGCTATAGAAATGCTAAATAGTAGTAGTAGTAGTAGCGCTGACCCCCAAAGGTGGACCCTAGCATCAGGTAACTATAATTTGGATTATTCTTTCCAATGTGCATCACCTTTCATTTGTCCACATTAAATTTCAATTGCCATTTGGATTCAGTAAAACATCTATGTACAAAAAAGGTTCCTTATGAAATCTATTTAGTGTTATGGTTAAGACAAATTAAGGCTAATTTGATTTTCCCTTTTTCCAGAAGGTCAGAGAAGTTGTTAGTCTGGTATCATTTTTGGGTTACCTTACCAATTCGCAAGTTATCATTTGGCAAGTCTTAAGTTTAATTTTATTGTTGCCATTTGTTAATCTGACAAAGGTGTTAGCAGTAAGGGCAGACTTAAGCTGTGTCCAAGGTAGATATTAGCTACAACCAACTATATCAAGTTGTCAAATCTGACTTGAGCTAAATCATTGTTTTTTGTGTCACATCACTGTTAGATCCTCTGACAAGATCCACACAATTCAAAAAGTTTGTTAGCACACTTGCAGAAATTTGCATGAGTACATTAATTTCCATAGTTAAGCTATTTCTGTTTAAGTATCTTGCTAGTTATAGTTTATTAATAAGCAATTAAACTCTTCATAGGAGAAAGATCTTATCTGCCAATTGTTTCCTTTAGACCCTTCAGACCAGGCAAGACATGTTTAAGCACTTCTACCAGCAGCCAGGAACTATGGGAGTGAAAGAGCTCCTATAAATATCCTGTACAGCCCACATGCAGCCAGTATTTCTTTACCAAAGCCAGATGATGGAGAACGCCAACACTTACAACCCCACACTAACTGGAGCACAACCAGCAAAATACAAAATTAGAAAACTAAGCCCCGATCATAGAACAACCCACTCTTGCCAGATGTGTGCTGAACTTGAAACTCCTAAACCACCTCATAATAAAAACTGATCCTGGGTGGGTTCCGGACTGGTCAGGAGAGGCAAAAAGTAAGCAAATTACCAGGTAATATCTAATTTTTCCTTCCTCCGAATCCCACCAGACCAGCGCCAATGCTTGGGAAGTATCAAAGCAATTATCCACAGAAGGGCCCTGAACAAGCCCATGGTCAATACATTTGCCCCAAATGTTGCATCTTGTTGCTCTTGTATGTCCAAACATTAGTACAGTAGTGGTTAACAAAAGAGATGTAAAGACCACCAAGTGGCTGCCCTGCAGATGTTCAGAGGAGGAAAGCAAACCCACATTCTGCCCAAATAGTAGTCTGTTCTTAGTGGAATGAGTCCTCAGAAGCTATGGTCTCAAACCTGGCCACCACTGCCTTTGAAACCATAGTAACATAGTAAATGACGGCAGATAAAGACCTGTACAGTCCATCCAGTCTGCTCAACAAGATAAACTCATTTTACATGATACTTTATATGTATACCAGAATTTGATTTGTCCTTGCCATTTTCAGCGCACAGACCGTATAAGTCTGCCCAGCACTCTTCTTGTACTAAAAGTTCTGAAGCTAACGTCGAAGCCCCTTAAAATTTACACTCAAGCCCATCCCTATCTATTCAGTCACGATCAAGGCATAGACTGTAGAAGTCTGCCCAGCACTGGTTTTGTTTCCCAATTACCAGAGTTGCCACCCAATCTCCACTAAGATTCCGTGGATCCACTGTAGGGAAAGTATTGGGTTAATCATTTTTTACATATACAGCTTCTGGACAAGAAGCACTGTAGTTTATTCTTAGACATGCTTTTGGCTAGCTTATAACACATGTTATCCAAGCTTAGAAGGTATGATACAGCTGCATGTAAATAAAAGTAGAAGAATGTACTAATTGTATGGGTCATGGAGTTGATCTAAAAGGAGGTTACTGGGAAAATGAAAAGTAATGATGCAGGTGCAGGATGAGGTAAGACATGGAGAAATGTAGATGGGAACCTGGGCAGATAGATCATATAAGGGAATAGATAATTGGACAAACAGGATAGGAATTGATCTAATGGTGAAAGAAGGTCTATAATAACAGGGGAATTTGTATAGAGTTAGACAACAACCTCCTACTTGTGTGTGTTGGATTTATCTCCTGTGTGCTGGATTAATTTCCTGAATTTTGTCTCCTTGCAAGTAATAAAGCTGCTTTAACTGCTTTAAGCCAGACTTGGTCTTGTGTTCATGAGTATTGGTAAAATTCTTTTAACAGCTTGGTCCTTTGAGCTGGAAACCAATAACCTTTTCCTTGTATCAGGGTCGGAACTGTTGTGCACACAGATTTTGAAAAAAATCCTTTGATCAAAAGTCCCCCGGCGAGATCCTGTAAAAAGGAGCCAGTTCTTCTGACACTTGGAAGGGTGATGGTTTTCTTTCTTAGATGTCATGAATTACATGGGACCAATTTAGGTAATGTTGTGTCTTGTCTTGTCTTGTCTTTTAAATTAATGAATAAGATTTAGAGTGAGGACTCTTTTTCAGTCTTGGACTGCTATAGTATAAAAAGAAGTCCGGGGTCTGGGACCCACTCAGAGACCATAGTCTGTGTGAGAAGACCACAGGAATAAATAACTCTGTGTGCACGTTTAAAAAAAAGAGAGAGAGAGTTGGTAGGAATTTGGAATTTCTAAACCGACAGTTTAATAGCTATGGGAAATGTATGTTGTAAGATTGGGTGTTGTGGATGTCTGTGTTGCTGCTTTACAAGATCTCAGAAGCAAAAGATCCTTTGTGGGGACCCTAAGTTTATGCATAAACGTAATCCAGATACTCTGTTGTATTTAAATAAATGGAAAAAGAAGTGTGGATTTGATGGTAAATTAACTGTTGAATCATGTAAGAATTTACTACAAGATATAGAAAATTATGAAATCATTAATCCTAAGAAAGCAGGGAAAATGGCTATAAAGAAGCCCAAGACTGGTTCCTAGAATCTTGTAAGAGGCAAAAATTAATTGAAGAGAAGCGGCTGAAATCTGAGACACTTGGAGGGGCATAATCGAACGCGAACGCCCATCTCCATGGGCGCCTATTTCCATGGGTGTCTATTTCCGTGGGCGGGACAAACTGTATTTTCGAAAAAAATGGGCGCCCATCTTTTTTTCGATAATACGAGTTGTGCGGGGCAAATGCCTAGGATTTGTTTGTTTTTGAGCTGGGCGCTATTGGTTTTCAGCGATAATGGAAACCGAAGGCGCCCAGCTCAAAAACAAATAAATCCAAGGCATTGGGTCATGGGAGGGGCCAGGATTCGTAGTGCACTGGGCCCCCTCACATGCCAGGACACCAACCGGGCACCCTAGGGGGCACTTGTAAAAAATTTTAAAAAACAGTAAACGAGCTCCCAAGTGCATAGCACCCTTCCCTTGGGTGCTGAGCCCCCCAAACCCACTGCCTACAAGTCTACACCATTACTATAGTCCTAAGGGGGGCACCTACATGTGGGTACAGTGGGTTTTGGGAGGGCTCAGCATTAAGCACCACAAGTGTAGCAGGTGGGGGGGGGTGGGCCTGGGTCCACCTGCCTGAGGCGCACTGCACCCACTAACAACTGCTCCAGGGACCTGCATACTGCTGTGATGGAGCTGGGTATGACATTTGAGGCTGGCATACAGGCTGGAAAAAAAAAGTTTTTAAAGGTGTTTTTTTTGGTGGGAGGGGGTTAGTGACCACTGGGGGAGTCAGGGGAGGTCATCCCCGATTCCCTCCGGTGGTCATCTGGTCATTTAGGGCACTTTTTTGTGACTTGTTCATAAAAAAAAAAAAGGTCCAAAAAAAGTGTCCTAAATTCTCGCTAAAAATGCCTATTTTTTTCGATTATTGGCCGAAGGCGCCCATCTCTTGGCCGATAAACACGCCCCAGTCCCGCCTTCACCACGCCTCTGACACGCCCCCGTCAACTTTACGGAGTGCAGTTAAAGGCGCCCACAATCGGCTTTCGATTATACTGATTTGGGCGCTTTTGCGAGATGTGTGCCCATCTCCCAATTTGGGTCGAAATATGGGTGCCCATCACTTTTGAAAATAAGCGGGATAATGTGTTAACACAGGAGGATGACCTGCTAGTAATTAAACCTCATTATCGGCCATGCCTTGATGACTGACTAACCCCACCACCCTATTCAAACCTCCTAAGCCTAGCTGCCCTACGGAACCAATCATCTCACTACATTACATAAGGCTAGCCATGTTACTAGAAGTGTAAAATCATGGGGAGAGTAGCAAATTAAAAATCCTCATGCGTGCCAGCCAGATGAATATGAAAATTTTCCCCTTATAGAAGTACCCCTCGAGCAGGTGAACAGGGTCAAAATGACACCATGTTCGTTTACCGACCATGGTCCCTTAATGATGTAAAGGGCTCGGGAATGCAGAGATAGGAAGGAAGAACCGAGAGCATGACTAGAAAGGGAGTCCCCACTGGTAGTCTGGGACAAGGAAGATGCTGACTTGGAGGAAATAGGGGAGATGAGATGGATAGCGAATGCTGAAGATGAAGAGGTGCTGCAGCTAGAAAGAGTTTATAATTGCCTTGAAAGCCATGCCTTGCCTCAGATAACCTTTATGGTCGGAAATAATGAAATTACTTTCCTATGTGATACTGGGGCTGGACGCACAGTTGTAAAATTTGATGATGCAAAATTAATTCCTTTATCCTCTGAGACTATCATAGTAAAGAATGCAGATGGTAACATAATAAAGGAATCATTGTCTAAATTAATAGAGGTTTTTGAGCCTGAAAGTGGTAGACGCAGCACATGCCAGGTAATTGTATCCAAAGTCTGCCCATGTAATTTATTAGGGAGAGACCTTCTGCACAGCTTAGGAATTGCCATAGTGCCAACCGAAAAGGGGTTAAAGGCTTTCAGAATTGAGGAGGGCACGTATGTGATACAGGCTGTGCAACCCTTCATTTATTTCTATAGTCTGTCCCAATCACAAACGGCCCAGCCTCTGTGAATAAGGAACTAGTACAGATAGTACAAACCCTTGTTAAACCAATAGATGTAGAATTCATGTGTCCTGAGGATTTGCATTGTACTACCTACTATACACATATATACAAACCTGAGTCTTTGTATGAGACAGCTTTCCTGAAGCTGAAACAGTGCCGAATGACTATTTTGAAGTTGAACTGGGATGACAAAGGCTTTTGCGCAGCTCATATACAACTGCCCAGCATGTTGTCAAAGAATCGTCTCTATAGATCAAGATATGTCCCACACATTTCCCTGTCTAAACCCCAACATGCTAAATGGGTAGATGTCTATTAGATTGTAAGCTCTTTGAGCAGGGACTGTCTCTCTTTGTTAAATTGTACAGCGCTGCGTAACCCTAGTAGCGCTCTAGAAATGTTAAGTAGTAGTAGTAATTGTCACTACTTGTGTAAATAATGATAATTGGGAACCCCTGAAAGAATCTGGACTCCAATTTAACCCCCTAGTTGGTGCCTGGTCTCAATTAATATCATGGACCATGGTGGCGCTGCCCACAGTACACCTGAAGGACTTACTTGACCAATTTGCAAACAATAGACGTTTGTACTACCTGAATGAGCCTGAGGATGTAGAGTTGCCCGAGATTCCCTCCAAACTGTGGTCCCAGGGGAGTACTGATATCGGTACAATCAAAGATGCACCGATGATTTATATCACCCCGAAAAGCTCATTCAGGCCATATCAAAAACAGTATACCCTGAAGCCAGAAGCAGCAGATGGAATCTGACCAGTCATAAGAGACCTCTTACAAACAGGAGTATTGCTTCCATGTTCAGACTCGCCCTGTAATACTCCTTTGTTCCCTGTAAAAAAAAAAAGCACCTCCTTCCCAAGGATGGAGAATGGTGCAAGATTTGCAAGCGGTAAATAAGGCAGTGATCCCGAGAGCACCCACTGTACCTGATCCATCCACTTTGCTAAATGACCTAAGGCCACAAAACAAATACTTTTCAGTCATAGACATCAGTAATGCCTTTTCCATATCATCAAGCTGATCAATCCATAGACTGGTGGGTTGTGTCAATCTACCAGCAGGTGGAGATAGAGAGCAAACTTTTGCCTCCCTATATGTGGTCATGTGCTGCCGGAAACTCCCCAGTATGTTCTCTATCTCAGCAGGTGGTGGTCACACACAGCAGCAGCTCTGGCTAGGCCTCCAAGCCTAATTTTTAGGTTTTGTTGAGTGCCTGGGGTTGAGGGCTCTTTTGAGCAAGTGCAAACCTGGTGGTGCCAGGTCCCTCCTTTTCTCCCCCCTCCCGCTGGCTCCGTTTAAAAAAAAAAAAAAAAAGAAATTTTGAACGTCCTTAAAGGCGTTTATTTCGACGTTTATTTAAGCGTCTATTGCAGCTACTCACTGGGACACCAGGTCGTTACAACTCGGAGCGGACAGCAGGTAATTTTTACCTTTTTATAGCGGGCAGGGGGTTCCCCGATTCTTCTCCTCGTGGCATATGGCGTCGGAGGGCGAGGGCGCAAAGGGTCGCTCCCCGGGTCGCTTGAGCGCTTCTAGAGGGGATGCGGGGGTCTTAAAGCCTGATTCGCCCTTGTTGGGTGATAGTTTCGTGACCGATGAATGTCCCGGTCCTTCCTCCGGCGTGGCGGTTTTTCCCGCCATTAACGCCCATCCCCCGCTCCTCGCCTCCGCCATCTTGGCCGGCCACGCGGCTCGGACGGCTTCTTCTTGGGCCGCCCTTGAGGTTGGAGACATTAATGCCATGAACGCCCTTAATTTGGGCGACGGCACAGAAGCGGCTAAAGTTAAGAGCCGTTCTTCCCGCGCGGCTCCTTCGCGGAGTTTCGCGCCGGACGCCATTTTGGATGCGCAGCATGTCTCTCCCCCGCTATTGCGAGCGCCGGTTGAGGGTGCGTCTAGGGCTGTTGCCCAGACTGCGGAAGTGCACAGTCTGGGGGGTTTCTCCCCCGAGTTTGTTTTGCTGCTGCATCAGGCCTTCCTCATGCACAACGCTGCCCCTGCTCCCTCGTCTGGTAAAGAGGTTGAGGTTCCCAGAGGTAAACGCCCGCGGGTTGATTCCCAGGCCTTGGAGGAATTTGTCTCCTCCGATGTAGATGAGGGCAGCGTGTCTGAGGTCTCCCAACGGTCCTTTGCGGATTCCTTGGAGGAGACGGATCCCCGCTCGGATGGAGCGGATGACCCCTCTGCAGCGCAGCTTTTTCGCCCAGAGGATTTGCCCAACCTGTTGTTACAGGCCATGGACACTTTGAAGATTTCCTCTCCGGAGGACGTCTCTCCCTCAGCCCCTGTTGGCTCTGCCATTATGCTGGGGACGAAGCGCCCGCCTAGAACCTTCCACGTGCATGATGCCATGCACACCTTAATTTCGGCTCAATGGGATGTCCCAGAAGCGAGCCTTAAAGTGGCTATGGCTATGTCCCGCCTCTATCCTTTGGCTGTGAGTGAACGTGAGGCCTATCTGTGGCCTACCGTGGATTCTTTAATCACTGCGGTGACTAAGAAAACGGCATTGCCGGTGGAAGGTGGCACGGCCCTAAAGGACGCCCAAGACAGAAGATTGGAGGCGGCCTTAAGGTCGTCCTTTGAGGCGGCTGCTTTAAGTTTGCAGGCCTCAGTTTGCGGCTCCTATGTGGCCAGGGCGTGCCTGACTATGGTGCAGCGGGCTTCCCCCTCGGATCATTCCTTGAGGGCTGATTGGCCGGCCCTGGAATCGGGCTTAGCCTATTTGGCAGACTTGCTGTATGATGTCTTGAGAGCCTCAGCTAAAGGCATGGCTCAGACAGTCTCTGCGCGGCGGTGGCTTTGGCTGAAACATTGGTCTGCTGACCACGCCTCTAAATCCCGCCTGGCTAGATTGCCTTTTAAAGGCAAGCTGCTCTTTGGGGTCGAGCTGGACAAAATCGTGACCGATCTCGGCACGTCTAAGGGCAAGAAGTTACCAGAGGTCAGGGCTCGGGCTAGTGCTCGTCCCGGTACCTCCAGAGGACGGTTTCAGGAAGCC
Source organism: Microcaecilia unicolor (assembly GCF_901765095.1). NCBI lineage: Eukaryota > Metazoa > Chordata > Amphibia > Gymnophiona > Siphonopidae > Microcaecilia > Microcaecilia unicolor. The sequence goes on along the minus strand of NC_044033.1, from coordinate 226,694,359 downwards.
CGTCGGTACCGCCCGGGCAGGTCGGGTTCCTCTGCCCCCTCTTCCTTTAAGAGGAATTTCTCCCCCAAGCAGCATTTCTTTCGCAGAGACCGCCGTCCCGGAGGTGCTCCCTCCGGTCCTCCCCCAGGGTCTCGTACCCAATGACGGGGTCTTGGTCCACGCCCCAGTGCAGATTGGAGGACGGCTGTCCTCGTTTCTGGGCGAGTGGACCACAATAACTTCAGACGCTTGGGTGCTGGAAGTCATCAGAGACGGCTACAAGCTAGAGTTCTGCCGACCCTTAAGAGACGGGTTTGTACTCTCTCCCTGCAAGTCTCCGGTCAAAGCTGTGGCAGTGCAGCAGACTTTGGACAATCTGATCCGCCTGGGTGCGGTCGTTCCGGGGCCAGAAAGTCAGCTTGGCAAGGGGCGTTACTCCATTTACTTTGTGGTACCAAAGAAAGGAGGTTCTGTCCGGCCTATCCTCGACCTCAAAGGGGTCAATCGGGCCTTGAAAGTGCGGCACTTTCGCATGGAGACTCTCCGCTCTGTTATAGCGGCAGTGAAGGCAGGGGAGTACCTGGCATCCTTGGACATCAAGGAAGCATACTTGCATATTCCCATCTGGCCTCCTCATCAACGCTTTCTGCGTTTTGCAGTCCTGGGACGACACTTCCAGTTCAGAGCCCTCCCGTTCGGGTTGGCTACTGCCCCGCGGACCTTTTCCAAAGTAATGGTGGTCATCGCGGCCTTCCTGCGAAAGGAAGGAGTTCAAGTCCATCCTTATCTGGACGACTGGTTGATCCGAGCCCCCTCTTATGCAGAGTGCGGCAAAGCTGTGGACCGGGTAGTTGCTCTTTTGAGCTCCCTGGGATGGATCATCAACTGGGAGAAGAGCCAGCTGCGCCCGACTCAGTCCCTGGAGTATCTGGGAGTTCGATTCGACACCCAAGTGGGCAGAGTGTTCCTGCCAGACAATCGGATTGTCAAACTTCAGGCTCAGGTGGACCAGTTCCTAGTAGCCTCTCCTCTTCGGGCTTGGGACTATGTGCAGCTGTTGGGCTCTATGACGGCCACGATGGAAGTAGTGCCCTGGGCCAGGGCTCATATGAGACCACTACAACACTCTCTGCTGCAGCGCTGGACTCCGATGTCGGAGGATTATGCTGTGCGCCTTCCCTTGGATCCAGCAGTGCGCAAGGCGCTGAGCTGGTGGATGCAGACAGACAAGTTGTCTGCGGGAATGCCTCTGGTGACCCCAGAGTGGATTGTCGTCACGACGGACGCCTCGTTGTCGGGCTGGGGAGCCCACTGCTTGGGAAGGACAGCGCAGGGGCTCTGGTCTCCTGCAGAGGCAAAGTGGTCTATCAACCTCCTGGAACTCAGAGCCATTCGGTTGGCGCTTTTGGAGTTCATCCCGGTACTGGTGTTGAAGCCTGTACGGGTCCTGTCGGACAATGCCACGGCTGTGGCCTATGTCAACCGCCAGGGAGGTACCAAGAGCGCCCCTCTAGCCAAGGAGGCTATGAATCTTTGCCAGTGGGCGGAAGCGAACCTGGAGCAGCTTTCAGCGGCCCACATTGCCGGAGTCATGAATGTCAAGGCGGACTTTCTCAGTCGCCATACCTTGGAGCCCGGAGAGTGGCAGCTATCTGCTCAGGCGTTCTTGGGCATCACGAAGCGCTGGGGCCAGCCGAGCCTAGATCTGATGGCGTCATCGGCCAATTGCCAAGTGCCGCGCTTTTTCAGCAGAGGACGGGACCCTCGATCCCTGGGAGTAGATGCTCTTCTCCAACAGTGGCCGACACAAGAGCTTCTCTATGTGTTCCCGCCCTGGCCCATGTTGGGCAGGGTGCTAGACCGGGTGGCAAAGCATCCCGGCAGGGTAATCCTGGTGGGTCCGGATTGGCCCAGACGTCCCTGGTATGCGGACTTGATCAGGCTCTCAGTCGACGTTCCTCTGCGGCTGCCAGTGGAGCAGGGCCTGTTACATCAGGGTCCCGTGGTGATGGAGGATCCCTCCCCCTTTGGTCTTACGGCCTGGCTATTGAGCGGCAGCGTCTGAGGAAGAAGGGCTTCTCAGACAAGGTCATCGCCACTATGCTGAGAGCGAGGAAGCGCTCTACTTCTACTGCTTACGCCAGGGTTTGGCGTATCTTTGCAGCGTGGTGTGAAGCAGGCTCACTTTCTCCCTTCACTGCTCCAATTTCTTCAGTGTTGGCGTTCCTACAAGAAGGTCTGGAGAAAGGCCTGTCGCTCAGTTCCCTTAAAGTCCAGGTAGCGGCTCTGGCTTGCTTCAGGGGCCGCCTGAAGGGTGCTTCCCTGGCTTCGCAGCCAGATGTGGTGCGCTTTCTCAAGGGAGTTAATCACCTGCACCCTCCTCTACACTCAGTGGTGCCTGCGTGGAATCTCAACCTGGTGCTAAGAGCATTGCAGAAGCCGCCTTTTGAACCCTTGTCGAGGGCATCTCTGAAAGACCTGACATTGAAAGCAGTCTTTTTGGTGGCTATCACTTCAGCCAGAAGAGTTTCTGAGCTCCAGGCGCTCTCATGTCGAGAGCCTTTTCTGCAGTTCACTGAGGCAGGAGTGACTATTCGCACAGTGCCTTCCTTCCTGCCCAAGATTGTTTCTCGCTTCCATGTGAATCAGCAGCTATGTCTCCCTTCCTTTCGTAGGGAGGACTACCCAGAGGAGTACTCTGCTCTTAAATATCTGGATGTGAGACGAGTCATCATCAGATACTTGGAAGTGACCAATGATTTCCGGAAATCGGATTATCTGTTTGTCCTGTTTGCAGGTCCTCGTAAGGGTCTGCAGGCTGCTAAGCCTACAGTGGCAAGATGGGTCAAGGAAGCCATTGCAGCGGCGTATGTGGCCGCGGGGAAGGTGCCGCCTATCCAGCTGAAGGCTCACTCCACGAGAGCTCAGGCGGCCTCGATGGCAGAGGCCGGATCCGTCTCCTTGGAAGAGATATGCAAGGCGGCAACTTGGGCTTCGGCTCATACATTCTCCAAGCATTACCGTTTGACTGTGGCTGCACGGGCGGAGGCCCGGTTTGGAGCTTCAGTGTTGAGGTCAGGGATTTCAATGTCCCGCCCTGGGTGAGTACTGCTTCGGTACATCCCACCAGTCTATGGATTGATCAGCTTGATGATATGGAAGGTAAAATTATGTATAATCATACCTGATAATTTTCTTTCCATTAATCATAGCTGATCAATCCATAGCCCCTCCCAGATATCTGTACTGTTTTTATTCTGATTGCATTTCAGGTTCAAGTTTAGTCTTCAGTTACTTCAGAAAGACTTCGTGTTCAAGTTTTTTCACTTGGATTCTTCAAGAGTTAAGACGAGTTTGTGTTACAGTGAGCTGCTGCATTCCTCTCCCCTCCGTTTTACGGGGCTGGATTGAGACTTAAAATTCTGCCGGCACTCCCTCCCGCTTCGTGCGGCTGTAGGGCAGCTTTGTACCCCTCCCGCTCCGGCGGTGTTAGGGTCAGTCAGCTCCTCCCGCGGTTGCGGTTGCAGGATAAGCCAGATCCCCCCGCATCGGCGGGTGTGGTGTCCCTCCCCCGCTCCGCGGGGATGAGCTGGACGGATTCCCCTCCCCCACTTGTGTGGGGATGAGCTGGGTTAATTCCCCTCCCCCGTTTCGGCGGTGGTGAGCTGGGCAGAGTGTCCCTTTGTGGGTGTAATTCTCTAAGTGCTGAGTCCTGCGGATGGAGCTTTGATATCGACATACTGAGGAGTTTCCGGCAGCACATGACCACATATAGGGAGGCAAAAGTTTGCTCTCTATCTCCACCTGCTGGTAGATGGACACAACCCACCAGTCTATGGATTGATCAGCTATGATTAATGGAAAGAAAATTATCAGGTATGATTATACATAATTTTACCTTTTAGTATTCAAAATGACCTACAAAGTAGGTTTTGGTTTGCATTCATCTTTGAGGGAAAAAGGTATACCTATACTAACCTTCCTCAAGGATACTGTGAATCACCCACCATTTTTTCACAGATTATGTCTGGAAACCTAGCAAATTTTGAACCACCACAAGGGAGTCACATACTACTGTATGTAGATGGCATTCTCCTAGCCTCAGAAACTAAAGAGTAGTACAGGCTTGATACTATCAGTCTCCTTCGATTTTTAGCTGACCAAGGCCATAAGGTAAACAAATCAAAACTTCACTTATGGCAAGCTACTGTATGGTACTATGCCCCCCAGGTTACAAAATCAATCACTCACTGGACCAGACTGGAAAAGAGAGGTGGAGGCATCGCGTTAATCTACTGAGAACAATTCACTACCGAAACCATCGCCGAGTCTATAACACCCCAACTGGAAATTGCTTCATTCAGAATTCAAAACAAATCCCTGACTGATCAACTGACCTGCGTCCTGCTTTACAGACCGCCCGGTAACTGGAACGAAAACCAGCCTATCTTCATGGATTTTATCTCAAACACTTGCATAAACAACTCCAATACACTAATACTAGGCGACATAAACCTTAACCTAGAAGATCCCAACTCAACCAATGCACGTGAATGCAAAGACTTCGTACAGTCTTGGGATCTCACATGCAAACTACCCACATCAAGGGTCACACACTGGACCTCTTATCATACAAACTATCAACAGATCAAACCTTATCAATAACATATCAAATGGTCAGAAGCACCTTGGACCGATCATTACAAACTGAACCTATCCCTAAATTGGCGAAAGAAGGACTCAAATTGTACACCAGAACAAACAACTTATACTACGAAAGGGCAAATAGATCCACAAATATTCTGGCAACAGATATGTGACAACGAATGGACAACACGAACTGATTCCATACACTACCTCAACCACTGGGAGGCTAGATGCAGAAGCATACTAAACGAAATAGCACCCTTAGAGACAAGAATATCAAAAAGACAAAACTCGGTACCATGGTTCAATGATGAACTAAAAAAACTCAAAACACAATCCAGTAAACTTGAACGTATATGGAAAAAAAAATAAAATAAATAAATTTACACTCAATGCATGGAAACAAACACACAGAAAATACAAATATGCAATTAGACAAACCAAAAGGTCACACTACAAGACTAAACTTGGACCAGATAACAAAGATCTTAAACTATTTCAACTCGTAAATAAGTTACTAGACACCATCCCAATCATTACATCCAACACAGACATCCCATCCGCAGACAAACTGGCTACCTACTTCAAGGACAAAATAACAAAACTACGCAGCGCTGTTTCCCATCACAACACTGACATCAAAAACTTCTTCGATGACCTAGACCTAATCCCAGGTGCATACCCAGCCAACCATATCTGGTCTACATTCAATCTACTCACCATTGAATCAGTTACACAAGTGACTCACAGATTCGCCAACACTCACTGCAAACTGGACACATGTCCCAGTCATCTACTTAAATCCGCCCCAAGCCGATTCATAGAAGCCTCACACTCCACGCTACAACAAGGTCTCTTCCCCGAGGAATATGGTAACATACTACTCACCCCACTACCAAAAAACACTAAGAAAAAGACAAACGACCTCACCAACTACCGCCCAATTGCGTCCATCCCTCTAGTAGTAAAATTGATGGAGATTTTGGTAACCAAACAGCTTATGGAATACCTGGACAAGCACAGCGAATGCTACATACCTGTAGAAGGTATTCTCCGAGGACAGCAGGCTGATTGTTCTCACTGATGGGTGACGTCCACGGCAGCCCCTCCAATCGGAATCTTCACTAGCAAAGTCCTTTGCTAGCCCCCGCGCGCACCGCGCATGCGCGGCCGTCTTCCCGCCCGAAACCGGCTCGAGCCGGCCAGTCTCATATGTAGCAAGACAAGAGAAGGGAAGACACAACTCCAAAGGGGAGGCGGGCGGGTTTGTGAGAACAATCAGCCTGCTGTCCTCGGAGAATACCTTCTACAGGTATGTAGCATTCGCTTTCTCCGAGGACAAGCAGGCTGCTTGTTCTCACTGATGGGGTACCCCTAGCCCCCAGGCTCACTCAAAACAACAACCATGGTCAATTGGGCCTCGCAACGGCGAGGACATAACTGAGATTGACCTAAAAAATTTACCAACTAACTGAGAGTGCAGCCTGGAACAGAACAAACAGGGCCCTCGGGGGGTGGAGTTGGATCCTAAAGCCCAAACAGGTTCTGAAGAACTGACTGCCCGAACCGACTGTCGCGTCGGGTATCCTGCTGCAGGCAGTAATGAGATGTGAATGTGTGGACAGATGACCACGTCGCAGCTTTGCAAATTTCTTCAATGGAGGCTGACTTCAAGTGGGCTACCGACGCAGCCATGGCTCTAACATTATGAGCCGTGACATGACCCTCAAGAGCCAGCCCCGCCTGGGCGTAAGTGAAGGAAATGCAATCTGCTAGCCAATTGGATATGGTGCGTTTCCCCACAGCCACTCCCCTCCTATTGGGATCAAAAGAAACAAACAATTGGGCGGACTGTCTGTTGGGCTGTGTCCGCTCCAGGTAGAAGGCCAATGCTCTCTTGCAGTCCAATGTGTGCAGCTGACGTTCAGCAGGGCAGGAATGAGGACGGGGAAAGAATGTTGGCAAGACAATTGACTGGTTCAGATGGAACTCCGACACGACCTTTGGCAGGAACTTAGGGTGAGTGCGGAGGACTACTCTGTTGTGATGAAATTTGGTGTAAGGGGCCTGGGCTACCAGGGCCTGAAGCTCACTGACTCTACGAGCTGAAGTAACTGCCACCAAGAAAATGACCTTCCAGGTCAAGTACTTCAGATGGCAGGAGTTCAGTGGCTCAAAAGGAGGTTTCATCAGCTGGGTGAGAACGACATTGAGATCCCATGACACTGTAGGAGGTTTGACAGGGGGCTTTGACAAAAGCAAACCTCTCATGAAGCGAACCACTAAAGGCTGTCCTGAGATCGGCTTACCTTCTACATGGTAATGGTATGCACTGATTGCACTAAGGTGAACCCTTACGGAGTTGGTCTTGAGACCAGACTCAGACAAGTGCAGAAGGTATTCAAGCAGGGTCTGTGTAGGACAAGAGCGAGGATCTAGGGCCTTGCTGTCACACCAGACGGCAAACCTCCTCCATAGAAAGAAGTAGCTCCTCTTAGTGGAATCTTTCCTGGAAGCAAGCAAGATGCGGGAGACACCCTCTGACAGACCCAAAGAGGCAAAGTCTACGCTCTCAACATCCAGGCCGTGAGAGCCAGGGACCGGAGGCTGGGATGCAGAAGAGCCCCTTCGTCCTGCGTGATGAGGGTCGGAAAACACTCCAATCTCCACGGTTCTTCAGAGGATAACTCCAGAAGAAGAGGGAACCAGATCTGACGCGGCCAAAAAGGAGCAATCAGAATCATGGTGCCTCGGTCTTGCTTGAGTTTCAACAAAGTCTTCCCCACCAGAGGAATGGGAGGATAAGCATACAGCAGGCCCTCCCCCCAATCCAGGAGGAAGGCATCCGATGCCAGTCTGCCGTGGGCCTGAAGCCTGGAACAGAACTGAGGGACTTTGTGGTTTGCTCGAGATGCAAAGAGATCCACCAAGGGGGTGCCCCACGCTTGGAAGATCTGGCGCACCACTCGGGAGTTGAGCGACCACTCGTGAGGTTGCATAATCCTGCTCAACCTGTCGGCCAGACTGTTGTTTACGCCTGCCAGATATGTGGCTTGGAGCACCATGCCGTGTCGGCGAGCCCAGAGCCACATGCTGACGGCTTCCTGACACAGGGGGCGAGATCCGGTGCCCCCCTGCTTGTTGACGTAGTACATGGCAACCTGGTTGTCTGTCTGAATTTGGATAATTTGGTGGGACAGCCGATCTCTGAAAGCCTTCAGAGCGTTCCAGATCGCTCGCAACTCCAGGAGATTGATCTGTAGATCGCGTTCCTGGAGGGACCAGCTTCCTTGGGTGTGAAGCCCATCGACATGAGCTCCCCATCCCAGGAGAGACGCATCCGTGGTCAGCACTTTTTTTGGCTGAGGAATTTGGAAAGGACGTCCCAGAGTCAAATTGGACCAAATCGTCCACCAATACAGGGATTCGAGAAAACTCGTGGACAGGTGGATCACGTCTTCTAGATCCCCAGCAGCCTGAAACCACTGGGAAGCTAGGGTCCATTGAGCAGATCTCATGTGAAGGCGGGCCATGGGAGTCACATGAACTGTGGAGGCCATGTGGCCCAGCAATCTCAACATCTGCCGAGCTGTGATCTGCTGTGACGCTCGCACCCGCGAGACGAGGGACAACAAGTTGTTGGCTCTCGCCTCTGGGAGATAGGCGCGAGCCGTCCGAGAATCCAGCAGAGCTCCTATGAATTCGAGTCTCTGCGCTGGGAGAAGATGGGACTTTGGGTAATTTATCACAAACCCCAGTAGCTCCAGGAGGCGAATAGTCATCTGCATGGACCGCAGGGCTCCTGCCTCGGACGTGTTCTTCACCAGCCAATCGTCGAGATATGGGAACACGTGCACCCCCAGCCTGCAAAGTGCTGCTGCTACTACAGCCAAGCACTTGGTGAACACCCTGGGCGCAGAGGCGAGCCCAAAGGGTAGCACACAGTACTGGAAGTGACGTGTGCCCAGCTGAAATCGCAGATACTGTCTGTGAGCTGGCAGTATCGGGATGTGAGTGTAGGCATCCTTAAAGTCCAGAGAGCATAGCCAATCGTTTTCCTGAATCATGGGAAGTAGGGTGCCCAGGGAAAGCATCCTGAACTTTTCTTTGACCAGATATTTGTTCAGGGCCCTTAGGTCTAGGATGGGACGCATCCCCCCTGTTTTCTTTTCCACAAGGAAGTACCTGGAATAGAATCCCAGCCCTTCTTGCCCGGATGGCACGGGCTCGACCGCATTGGCGCTGAGAAGGGCGGAGAGTTCCTCTGCAAGTACCTGCTTGTGCTGGAAGCTGTAAGACTGAGCTCCCGGTGGACAATTTGGAGGTTTTGAGGCCAAATTGAGGGTGTATCCTTGCCGGACTATTTGGAGAACCCACTGATCGGAGGTTATGAGAGGCCACCTTTGGTGAAAAGCTTTCAACCTCCCTCCGACTGGCAGGTCGCCCGGCACTGACACTTGGATGTCGGCTATGCTCTGCTGGAGCCAGTCAAAAGCTCGTCCCTTGCTTTTGCTGGGGAGCCGAGGGGCCTTGCTGAGTCGCACGCTGCTGACGAGAGCGAGCACGCTGGGGCTTAGCCTGGGCCGCAGGCTGTCGAGAAGGAGGATTGTACCTACGCTTGCCAGAAGAGTAGGGAACAGTCTTCCTTCCCCCGAAAAATCGTCTACCTGTAGAGGTAGAAGCTGAAGGCTGCCGGCGGGAGAACTTGTCGAATGCGGTGTCCCGCTGGTGGAGCTGCTCTACCACCTGTTCGACTTTCTATCCAAAAATGTTATCCGCACGGCAAGGCGAGTCCGCAATCCGCTGCTGGATCCTATTTTCCAGGTCGGAGGCACGCAGCCATGAGAGCCTGCGCATCACCACACCTTGAGCAGCGGCCCTGGACGCAACATCAAAGGTGTCATACACCCCTCTGGCCAGGAATTTTCTGCACGCCTTCAGCTGCCTGACCACCTCCTGAAAAGGCTTGGCTTGCTCAGGGGGGAGAGCATCAACCAAGCCCGCCAACTGCCGCACATTGTTCCGCATGTGTATGCTCGTGTAGAGCTGGTAAGACTGGATTTTGGCCACGAGCATAGAAGAATGGTAGGCCTTCCTCCCAAAGGAGTCTAAGGTTCTAGAATCCTTGCCCGGGGGCGCCGAAGCATGCTCCCTAGAACTCTTAGCCTTCTTTAGGGCCAGATCCACAACTCCAGAATCATGAGGCAACTGAGTGCGCATCAGATCTGGGTCCCCATGGATCCGGTACTGGGACTCGATCTTCTTGGGGATGTGGGGATTAGTTAATGGTTTCGTCCAGTTCGCAAGCAATGTCTTTTTCAGGACATGGTGCAAGGGAACAGTGGATGCTTCCTTAGGTGGAGAAGGATAGTCCAGGAGCTCAAACATTTCAGCCCTGGGCTCGTCCTCCACAACCACCGGGAAGGGGATGGCCGTAGACATCTCCCGGACAAAGGAAGCGAAAGACAGACTCTCAGGAGGAGAAAGCTGTCTTTCAGGAGAGGGAGTAGGATCGGAAGGAAGACCCTCAGACTCCTCGTCAGAGAAATATCTGGGGTCTTCTTCCTCCTCCCACGAGGCCTCACCCTCGGTGTCAGACACAAGTTCACGGACCTGTGTCTGCAACCGTGCCCGACTCGACTCTGTGGAGCCACGTCCACGATGGGGGCGTCGAGAGGTAGACTCCCTCGCCCGCATCGGCGAAGCTCCCTCCGCCGACGTAGTCGGGGAGCCTTCCTGGGAGGCGACGGCAGCCGGCACCGCACGCGGTACCGACGCCGGAGACCTCACCTCGGGCGATGGGCCAGCCGGCGCCACGCTCGACGGTACCGGTGGCGCAAGCACCGCCGGTACCGGAGGGGTAGGGCGCAACAGCTCTCCCAGAATCTCTGGGAGAACGGCCCGGAGGCTCTCGTTCAGAGCGGCTGCAGAGAAAGGCATGGAGGTCGATGCAGGCGTCGACGTCAGAACCTGTTCCGGGCGAGGAGGCTGTTCCGGGCTGTCCAGAGTGGAGCGCATCGACACCTCCTGAACAGAGGGTGAGCGGTCCTCTCGGTGCCGATGCCTGCTGGGTGCCGACTCCCTCGGCGACCCAGAGCACTCGGTACCGACACGGGAAGGGGATCGGTGACGATGCTTCTTTGATTTCTTGGAACGAAGCATGTCACCGGAGCTTCCCGGTACCGACGAGGACGTAGAATCCAGCCGTCACTTCCTCGGGGCCGAGGCCGAAGGAGGTCGGTCTCGGGGGGGCTGTACCGCAGGAGCCCTCAGGGTAGGGGGAGACCCACCCGAAGGCTCACCGCCACCAGCAGGGGAATGGACAGCCCTCACCTGCACTCCTGACGATGCACCACCGTCCGACGACATCAGCAGACGAGGTCCCGGTACCACCGACGTCGATGCAGCTATCCGATGTCTCGGCGCCGATGCAGAGGGTCGATGTCTCGATGCACTCGATGCACTGGCGGCCGAGGATGAAGCTCTGGACGCTGAAGACGTCGATGCACACGATACCCCCGGTGCCGATGCCGACGAAGAGCCCGAGAACAAAACGTTCCACTGGGCCAATCTCGCTACCTGAGTCCGCCTTTGCAAAAGGGAACACAGACTACAGGCCTGAGGGCGGTGCTCGGCCCCCAGACACTGAAGACACGACGCGTGCCTGTCAGTGAGCGAGATAACCCGGGCGCACTGGGTGCACTTCTTGAAGCCGCTGGAAGGCTTCGATGTCATGGGCGGAAAAATCACGCCGGCGAAATCAAAATCCGAAATGACGGAAATGAGCACCAAAAATTTTGAGGGAGAAAAACTCTCGACCGAGGCCGAAAAGAGGCCTACCCTGACGACGAAAGAAAACTTACCGGGGCAAAGACTGAAAAATACGGGAAGGGGCAAAACGAAACCCAAGGGGGCTTCCGGAGCACTTCCCGAACGAATTCTAACACTTTCCGAAGAAAAACACGTCAATTAAACAACGGACGCGCGAGGTCGACTCTCCAGAGCTCGACACGGTGAAAAACACAACCGTACCAAGTGCGGACGAAAGAAGACTGGCCGGCTCGAGCCGGTTTCGGGCGGGAAGACGGCCGCGCATGCGCGGGCGCGCGAGGGCTAGCAAAAGACTTTGCTAGTGAAGATTCCGATTGGAGGGGCTGCCGTGGACGTCACCCATCAGTGAGAACAAGCAGCCTGCTTGTCCTCGGAGAATCAATATTACACAACTGACAAACAGGATTCCGCTCCCACCCTAGTACCGAAACTGTCCTTGTCACTCTCCTGGCCAAATTCAAATAGGAAATAGCCATAGGTAAAAGCATACTTCTCCTTCAATTCGACATGTCAAGCGCATTCGACATGGTAAACCATAATATACTACTAAGACTCCTCGGCTACTTTGGGATTGTTGGAAATGTACACAATTGGATCAAGGGCTTTCTAACTATAAGAACATACCAAGTAAAATCAAATTCAAACATATCACCACCATGGAAAGCAGCCTGTGGAGTACCCCAAGGATCACCATTATCACCAATACTCTTCAACATGATGATGATCCCATTGGCAAAGTCCTTATCCAAATGAGGCCTTAATCCATTCATCTGTGCAGATAGCGTTACAATATACATTCCCTTCAGACACGACTTGACTGAAATAACCAATGAAATAAATGATAGCCTGAACATCATGAACTCCTGGGCAAACTCATTCCAACTGAACACTGAAAAAACACATTGCCTTATCCTCTCTTCTCAACATAACAACTTCAAACCCTCAACCTTAAACACCCCAGGACACACACTCCCTATTTCAGATAGCCTAAAAATACTCGGAGTAACTATCGACCGCAACCTCACTCTCAAGAGCCAAGTAAAAACCATAATACAGAAAATGTTCTACTCAATGTGGAAACTCAAACGAATAAAACCTTTCTTCCCGAGGGATACCTTTCGTAAACTAATACAATCAATGGTCCTAAGTCATGCAGATTACTGCAACGGAATCTATGCGGGATGCAAAAAACAACTCACAAAAAAACTACAGACCACCCAAAACACAGCAGCCAGACTGATATATGGTAAAACACGATTCAAAAGCGCTAAACCCGTTCGAGAAAAGCTGCACTGGCTCCCAATCAAAAAACGGATCATCTTCAAAATCTGCACTTTAGTCCACAAAATCATTTACGGCATAGTCCCTGGATACATGACAGACCTCAGACCTCATTGATCTACCAACTAGAAACAGACTCGGATCAGCACGATCATACCTAAACCTACATTACCCAAACTGTAAAGGGCTAAAATACAAAACAACTCATGCATCTAGCTTCTCCTACATAAGCGCACAACTACGGAATGGACTCCCGCATGCTGTGAAAACAATACATGACCACCTAAACTTCAGGAAATCATTGAAAACCCACCGCTTCAAAAAAGCTTATCCCACCAATCCAACATAAACCCCCACACCCAACTACACAACATAATCTATGATCACACTGGACAATTTACTATCCTCGACCCCATGACGCCTGTTACAGTTCTACCTTTGATTTGTTATCAACCGTAATGGCAATCACCTTTACGTTACTTTGCAAGCCACATTGAGCCTGCAAATAGGTGGGAAAATGTGGGGTATAAATGTAACAAATAAATAAATATAATCTTTCACATGAAGGAAAACATTTAGATGAAAACCGTAAAATTGCTATATTACCGGCACCAAAACCCATTACGAAAAAAACAAATGATATCCTTCCTAGGCATAACAAATTTTTGTAGGCCCTGGATACTTGATTATGCAGCCATTACAGCACCTTTATTGGCTCTAATGTATGATATCCCTATGGCAGCCTCTGACCCACTGTCTTGGATGCCTGAAACAGAGTTAGCATTCATAAAAATCAAACAGGTCCTAGTCATTTCCTCAGTTTTAGGATTGCCAAATTATGCTAAACCCTTCTTCCAAACTTTTGACTGTAAGGATGGGTACATGACTTCAGTACTAACACAAGAACATGGAAACAAACAGCGGCCATTGGCCTATTACTCTAACAGACTAGACCCAATTGACTGGGCCTTTCCTCACTGTGTTCAGGTTGTGGTAGCTGCCTCTATGGCAATACAGGCATCCGCGACCCTGGTACTTTTCCACATAAGCACACTTCGAGTCCCACATGCAGTCACAGTAATATTACTTCAGAACAAAATTTCATACCTATCACCCTCTCGACATCTCTCCTGCATGACTACCTTATTATCACAGCCACATCTGACTATTGAACACGGCACCACCTTGAACCCTGCCTCCCTAGTACCTATTGTAAGTGATGGTAGCCCACATGACTGTCTTGCAAAAATAACTCAGAAGGTGCTACCCCCACCTGACTTAAAAGACATACCTTATCAGAATGCTGACCTTACCTTATTTGTAGATGGTTCCAGTAAAAAGAACCTTGATGGAACGAATGCTGCAGGTTTTGCAATAGTAACCCATGACCAAATTTTTTAAAGTGGCATCATTACCAATCACTTACTCAGCCCAAGCAGCAGAACTGGTAGCCCTGGCTGAGGCCTGTAAACTAGCGCAGAACAAGACAGTCAACATATACACAGATAGTCAGTATGCTTTTTCCACTGTCCGTACCTTTGCACAGCAATGGAAAAATAGAGGCTTGGTCACCTCCACAGGAAAGGAAAAAATGGCCTCCTCTTATAACTGATGACATCACATGCTAATAGCAACTTCTACCAATCAGCACAATGCACAGCATCTGCAGGAGAAGTATATTCAAATAAAATGCCACCACTCAATGCATGAATTCAAACCCACAGGCTCCAAGGAATTAATGAATAGGTCCATTTTTGTTCATGCCTTAATAATAACTTCTGATGATCACCACCTCGATCTAGCAGAGCAATCCACTGTAGAGCTAAACATCGCAGATGTTGAAAAGAATGTTGTGCATGTGAACAATGCACTGCACTGGAAGTCCCATTGCATGTGTCTGCACAAACTTTTATGTTCTGCTAATCGGGTAGACAACTTCCTGTAGTTTGTCCTACATTGTCAGGCTTCTTCCCTGGGAGCACTGGGTTTGTGAGCCCTTGGACCACTACCATGGAGTGGCAGTGGCAGGCAAGGTCACCTTCAAAACAGAGACGAGGCAAGGCTGGACTGGAACCCCGGACTGGAGTTCTGCACTAGAATACACAGGACTGGAATGCACCAGACGGGTGCGCACTGGACTGGAACCCACTGGACTGGTACACACGGGAGTGGAGCCCACTGGACTGGAACATACGGGATGGGAACCCACTGGACAGGAGCACACTGGACCTAGGCTTCACCTACGCTTAGCCACCGTTCCCCGAGGGATGAGCCCTCAGGTTCGGGCAGCCAGCAGGGCTTACAGGAAAACCGGAACTGGAACTAGCAAGCAGGAACAACAGGAATCAGGATACAGAAGTGCCCCCAGGCACCTAAGCGAAAGCAAGGCAGACAGGCAGGGAATGTCTGGGTTCCGGCAATAGTCAGGTCTGGCCACAGGCAGAGACTATCCGGGTTCAGGCAGTAGTCGTGTCTGGCAGCAGGCAGCAAGTATCAGGGTTCAGGCAGTAGTCAGGTCAGGTAGCAGGCAGCAAGTATCAGGGTTCAGGCAAAGAGTAGTCAGATTATGGCTGGAGCTCCAGTAGCAAGGAGTACTGGCAGCAGACAGGACTAGGGCTGAAGCTCCAGAAGCAAAGGAAAACACACACGGGAAAACCAGAAAGCTAAACACAAGAAAACTAGTAAAGCTGTACACAAGCTAACAAGCAAAGCTATGCCCAAGCTAACTCGTCACACGCTAGGAACTCACACAACACACAGGAGAACTAGTAAAGCTGTACACAAGCCAACAAGAAAAGCTATGCCCAAGCTACTAGTAACAAGCTAGAAACTCACACTGAACTGGACAAGGTAGCAGTGCACAGAGCACTCTAACATACCAGGGACCTTAGACGATGCAAAGGCCAAGGCTGCAGTCTCTAAGTGATTAATAAAGCCCTTCAACACCTGAGGAGCAGCTGCAGCCATCAGTAAGCAACTATGGAGGCTGTCCAGGCACAAACAAGAGAGACAAGTCCGGCAGCCTGGAAGAACCAGACTGGACTATGCTAAAGTCTGGAATGGGTAGGAACAGCAAGACAAACTATGGCAGCCACTGGCTCTGGCCACCAGCGGGTGAGAGGAGCACAAACCAAGGAGCAGGCAGAGCGCACACAGAACATAGAAAGACTTAGAATACCTAGGTGCAGCACAGAGGAGCAAACAGAGCCAGGCTGGAGACAGAGGTAGAGCTAAGTCAGGCAGCACCCCCAGGTGCAGTAGAGTGGAGTAATTAGAGCCATGCTGGAAGCAGCCAGCACACAGAAGGGAAACTACTCCAGAAAGGATAGGCAGAAGCCAGCTTAGAAGCTGACCCCCAGCAATAAGATAAGTCTGAGGGTGATCACGACCACAGACGTGACATACATATACTTTATTACAAGGGTATATCAAACAATACACTACATGATCTGATTTACATGTCATTTTGCTTGTAGGATCATATTTCTTATTGGTCACTGAATCTATAAAAACTGATGTCTCAACCATAATGGTGCAAAAAGAGCACCTGCCATATTTTAAGCACCCCTGTAAGCAAGAAGACACTTCAGAGATTTGCTTAGGAGTTGGCAACACAGAGACAGGCTTATTTTCGAAAGAGGACTTCCATCTTTCGACATAAATCGGAAGATGGACTTCCATCTCCCAGAGACGTCCAAATCAGTATAATCAAAACCCGATTTTGGACGTCTGCAACTGCAGTCCGTCACAAGGACGCCCAAATTTCAAGGGGGCGTATCGGAGGCATAGCGAAGGCGGAACTTGGGTGTGCCTAACACTTGGACATTTTCACCTGGACATTTTTTTTTACAAATAAGGCACAAAAAGGTGCCTGAAATGACCAGATGACCACTGGAGGGAATCGGGGATGACCTCCCGTTACTCCCCCAGTGGTCACTAACCCCCTCCCACCCTCAAAAAACATCTTTAAAAATAATTTGTGCCAGCCTCTATGCCAGCCTCAGATGTCATACTCAGGTCCATGACAGCGCATGAAGGTCCCAGGAGCAGTTTTAGTGGGTCTGCAGTGCACTTCAGACAGGTGGACCCAGGCCCATACCCCCCTACCTATTACATTTGTGGAGGAAACAGCGAGCTCTCCAAAACCCACCAAAAACCCACTATACCCTCATCTGGGTGTCCCCCTTCACCCGTAAGGGCTATGGTGGTGGTGTACAGTTGTGGGTAGTGGGTTTTGGGGGGAGGGGTTGGGGGCTCAGCACACAAGATAAGAGAGCTATCTTCCTGGGAGCATTTTATAAAGTCCACTGCAGTGCCCCCTAGGGCATGTCAGGGGGACCAGTGCACTAGAAATGCTGGCTTGTCCCACATCCAAATGGCTTGCATTTGGACATTTATGACTTGGATGTCTTTGGTTTTGAAAATCGCACAAAGTCAAAGATGTCCAAATCCAAGGACGTCCAAATTTAAGGTCGTTCTTGGATTTGGACGTCTCTGACGGTATTTTCGAAATGAAAGATGGACATCCATCTTTTTTTCAAAAATACGGTTTTCCCTGCCCTCGGATTTCTACGTTTTGCAACGACGTCCAAATCGTAACTTGGACGTTTCTTTCGAAAATGCCCCTCTTAACCATTCTTTAAGGTTCTTACTCCGACAAAAGGCAAACCTAGGGAAAGAACCAGATAAAGCAAGAATGGTAGTCAATAACTCCCAATGCTTCTTTATGGTGCACACCACATTAAAAGAAGAAGTATATTTCATCACATATATCAACACACTTTCATCTTCAGGACAAGGCAGTTTAAGAGCTAACAAAAGCTCACAATGATTGTATTTGGCTCTATAGTAAGTGTTTTTCAAAATGCTAGAAGGATACCCTCATCGAGACATCTTATCTGAAAGTGTTCTTGCTTATCTTCTATATTCAGAATCGTCTGAGCAAACTCTTCGATTATGGATAAATTGTGAAAAAGGTAAACTATTTTTCAACGAAGGAAGATGACAACTCCTATAATCCAAAAGAGTATTCTTATCTGTATTTTTATGGAACACTATAATCAAAAAAGTGTCCCCAGTCTTTCTTATCAATACATCCAAAAAATAAATAGTATAAAAATCAAAATGTAGAGTAAAGGTAATCCTAGTCTAACCTAGGTCTCACCCGGTTCTAGCTCTGGTCCCAGGTACATAAAACAGTCACTGCACATTCAGGCCATTCTCACCCCACTCACTTGTGCAGTCAGTCTCCAGTTGAGCTCGGAGTGGGCAAATGGTCTAGAATATCAATCCGGGGGTTTGGGAGACACTTTACCAGGCAAGATTCTGCTTCGCTCTTCAGTCCAGGAATCCTCTGTATTTTGAAAGGTTTTATAAACAACTTAACTTTTATTAAACTTGACTACAACAAGCAGTTAGCAACTTAAATTTTCCTTCAATACAATCTAGACATTTACAACTTTCAAATAGTTTTTAAGGTCAAGGCTGTTGATGTCCGGGGACCCCCTTGGATCCTGGCCCCTCTGTTTCACAGGTATATGCACAGGGAATTCTTAAACAGGGCTGTTTACATTGTAAGCCCGCAGGGGTGCTCTCAGTTGTGCAGCAGCCCTCTAGTTGTTCCTGCTCGGCCTCACCAGCCCTTTGCTTCAGAGAACAACCTTGAAGCTAGACTTTTCTGTGACTCCGGTGACTCTGGCCTCTATGTTTGGGCCTCCTCTTTCCCTCAGGGTGACCTCTTCATTAACCTCTGGTCCTGGACCTGCCTCCCCACTGTATCTCCTGGTAACCGACCCCCTTACACACACAGTCCTTCCCCCTCAGCACCTGGGACACACAGTCCAGGCTTCAGGCCTCCCAGTTCCCATCTCCTCTCCCTCGGGCAAAACTCCCTTCTCTACTGAGAGGAAGCTATTTATGAGGTGTCCAATAAACTTCCCCACCTCTTGAGACCTCGCCCCTCTGGTTCCAGAAAGATCTGGGTCCAGAAGTCTCTTCTCACTCCCCCAGCTATCTCTCTGGAGCTCCCTCTACTGGCCCATGCAAGTCAACACTCAGCTAGATCCCTGGAGCTCCTTCTAGTGACCAGAATGAGCATTTTCCCGGTTTTCAGTGGGAGAGCACCCTCTGGCGGCCTCCTCAAGTAAGGGCAGACACTGTGTTTATCACAACATATAGACAAATACTCCTGTCTCTGCCTATTCTTGTGACCAGATGTTGTTTCAAGGGCGATATCTCTCCTACTCCTAATCTCTCATCTTCCATCAAGCACAGACCTCTGCAGGGCTGTCCTCCTGCTAAGAGTGTACCTCGCTGGCTCACCCTCTGGCCTTGCGCAGACGCATTTCTACTCCAAATCCTGCTCCTGGGTAAGACTCCTTAATCTGTCAGGGTTGTGGCCGTGCCCCAGCGTCCAGACTCCCCTTTTTTCCAATGATCTGGCTCTGTGGCTTCTCTGGACTGTCGTCTCTGCATTGATGCATCTGCTGCCTGATGGTCCTGCAATCCAAGCCTCGCTTTGGTGTTCCTGCAATCCAAGCCTCGCTCTGGTGTTCCTGCAATCCAAGCCTCATTGAAGTCTATTCAAGCCTCATTCCAAGTTGTGACATTATAAAGTATCTTGGAACTCTCATGTTTTGCCTTTGCAAGAGGTCTCTTAACCTTGTCTTTGTGTTCCCTGTTTATATCCAATCCCTGCTTGACTTTGTTCCTGCATGCTTTGATTCCAGCCTGGCTTTGTTCCTGTGAGTTTTGCCCTTGAAGGTCTGTTCTGTGTTTCTATGAGTCTTGTACTTGAATACTTTATTTCAGTGTGTCTTGCTTTTGAACCTTGTTTCTGAAAGCCTGGCTCTAGAGCCACACCCTGCTCTTGGTGTCTGTTACAGTTTAACACTACCCTTGGCTCCTGCTTTCAGTTTAGCCCTGCTCTTGACTCTTGTTACGGTTAATCCCTGTTTCTGCTTTCTGCTAAAACCAAGCTCTGTACCTGCTCTCTGTTAAAGCCAAGCTCTGTTCCTGCTTCCTTTATCTGGACCCAAATCCTGGAGAATACCCAGCTGACCGAACCTGGTCAAACTTCACGCTCCTCACCGTCAAAGCAGTAACCCAGGCAATCAAAAGGTTCTCCAGCACCCATTGCAAACTGGATACCTGCCCCAGCTACCTACTAAAATCCATCCCTGATTGCTTCACAACAGATCTCACATCCCACCTTAACTGCATGATCCAACAAGGTCTTTTACCTGAGGAACACAGCAATATCCTACTCACCCCAATCCCAAAAGATACCATGAAAAAAGCAACCAAAATTACTAACTACCGCCCAGTTGCATCTATTCCACTAACAAATTGATGGAGAGCATGGTGATGAAACAGATTACTGACTACTTGGACAAGTTCTCAATACTCCACGAATCACAATCGGGTTTCCGCCCTCTCCATAGCACCGAATCTGTGCTAGTCACTCTCCTGTCCAAATTCAAGCAGGAAATAGCCATAGGTAAAAGTATACTTCTCCTACAGTTTGTAATGTCGAGCGCATTCGACATGGTAAACCACAAAATACTACTGAGACTCCTAGACTATTTCGCAATCAGAGGAAACATACTCAATTGGATCAAAGGTTTCCTAACCACCAGAACATACCAAGTAAAATCAAAATCAAACATATCACCACCATGGAAAGCAGACTGTGGAGTACCTCAAGGATCACCACTATCACCAACACTCTTCAACATAATGATGATCCCACTAGCCAAGGCATTATCAAAGCAAGACCTCAACCCATTCATCTTTACGCAGATGATGTCACAATTTACATTCCCTTCAGACATGATCTAACAGAAATCAACAAGAAATTAAACTCTGTTTGAATACCATGGATTCATGGGCAAACTCCTTTCAATTGAAACCGAATACTGAAAAAACACATTGTCTCATCCTCTCATCTCAACACAATACATACAAACCAACAATCTTAATCACCCCAGAACACACCCTCCCTATTTCAAACAACCTGAAAATACTTGGCGTGACAATCGACAGCAACCTCACTCTAGACAGCCAAGTGAACTCTACAACAAAGAAAATGTTCCACTCGATGTGGAAACTTAAACACTTAAAACCTTTCTTCCCGAGGGAAATATTTCGTAGCCTAATACAATCAATGGTGCTAAGTCACGTAGACTATTGCAATGGAATTTATGCTGGGTGCAAAGAACAACTTACAAAGAAACTCCAGACCGCTCAGAATACAGCAGCCAGACTAATATTTTGGCAAATCGTGATTTGATAGTGCCAAGCCCCTCGGTGAAAAACTGCATTGGCTGCCAATCAAAGAACGTATTACTTTCAAAATCTGCACCCTGGTCCACAAAAGTATCTATGGCCAAGTCCCAGGATATATGACAGAACTGACCTACCACTCAGAAACATAACCAGATCATCTCGAACATACCTAAACCTTCACTATCCAAACTGAAAAAAATTTAAATACAAAACAACCTATGCGTCCAGCTTCTCCTATACAAGCACACAATTATAGAACGCACTGCCTAAAGTTGTGAAGACAACCTACGACCACCTAAACTTCAGGAAATCACTAAAGACTAATGTGGAAACAGAACAGAGCAGATCAGTCAATGGTATAGTTCAAATCTTTATTCTAAAATGATCGCCCGACACAGACTGTGTTTCGCCCACAAGGGCTGCGTCAGGGGCTCTATAATGACAAATCACCATTATATCAAATTAAAACATGTATATCAACACGTATGAAATCATATCACATAGATTGCTTATATTAATAAATAAATAACTTGGAAGGAAACATATTGATACCATGACGACAAACATAAAAAATAGTTATAATGTCATAATGTGCCAATAAATATTAAAAGATGTACATAATAGAATAATTAAAATTTAAAACATAAACAAGTGCAAAATATATTAAAAGGTATGACAGAAACCTAATTAAAACTAGTGTTGAACATGCATATCTACTATAATAAAACTCACCTCAACGTTCTGAGGACACTGACGTCAGTGAAGCCAAGCTCTGACTTCCTTCAAAAAGGTTCGAAGGTTCGTAGTGGTGAAGCCACCAAAATCGCTCCGGGCCCTGCCCTCGAGGGCGGAGCAATGGCAGAACAATGAAGGGGTTGGCAGGGAGGGAGGCGGGGGGGTGGGAAATCGCTCTGGGCCTCGCCCTCGAGGGCGTAGCAATGGCAGAACAACGAAGGGGTTGGCAGGGAGGCGGGGGGTGGAAAATCGCTCCGGGCCCCGCCCTCGCGTCTAAGGTCATGACGTTGGGGGCGGAGCAATGCCAGAACAACTAAGGGGTTGGCCAGGGAGGGAGGGAGGGGGGTGCTGGCGACGAAAACCTTGCTAGCGCCCGTTTCATTTGCTCTGAAACAGGCTTCTTTTACTAGTGATGTATATAAAACATATATATATAAACAATCTAAAAACAAATATTGAATAGGCATTAAATATATACCAAAAACTCTGTCTGGTAGCGCGGAAATGTGTCATGCAACACTGGACTTCGACCAACCCGCCAACTTTCTGGCATTGGCGTAACTGAGTGCATCAACTGTTAGTTTGGGAGGTGAAAGAAGCCAAGGGGTACTGCAAGATGAAAATTCGATTTCTTAAAATATGGGGATGCTACTTAGATAAAATGACGCAGCAAGGGCGAAATCTCATTGTTAATAGCTTGTAATAATATCAGGTATGATCATAATAATATATTGGGTAGAATGGGCTAATCAGAGGGGGAGGGGGGAGATGAATTGTAGGGAAAGGGGGGGAAGGGGTTAAGGGAGGAATAGAATATGAGGGTACCTTAAGGATGTCACTGTTACCTATGACCTGGAGCAGAGTAACTGCTGTGAAAAGTTGAGTGCATATTGCACATGAAGTTAATATTTTATCTGGTTGATCTCTCCATCGTGCTAATCCTGAAATATACTGACAAACGGGGGAGAAATACATGTTATACTGTTTACCTGTTGAAACATAAACGGATGAAGGATATGGGGAAAGGGGGAAGGATATAAGGATAAAAGTATGATGACTGTAAGTAACAAATAATTTTGTTTGTTTACTAGTTAATTCGTTTCCCCCCCAAACCCACCTCCCCGCTCCCCCCATTTTCTATTTCTGTTGATGGCTCTCTCATTCTCCCTGTCTCCTCAGCTCGAAACCTTGGGGTCATCTTTGACTCTTCTCTCTCCTTCTCTGCTCATATCCAGCAGACCGCCAAGACCTGTCGTTTCTTTCTTTACAACATCCGTAAAATCCGCCCCTTTCTTTCCGAGCACTCTACCAAAACCCTCATCCACACCCTTGTCACCTCTCGTTTAGACTACTGCAATCTGCTTCTTGCTGGCCTCCCACTTAGTCACCTCTCCCCTCTCCAGTCGGTTCAAAACTCTGCTGCCCGTCTCATCTTCCGGCAGGGTCGCTTTACTCATACTACCCCTCTCCTCAAGACCCTTCACTGGCTCCCTATCCGTTTTCGCATCCTGTTCAAACTTCTTCTACTAACCTATAAATGTACTCACTCTGCTGCTCCCCAGTATCTCTCCACACTCGTCCTTCCCTACACCCCTTCCCGTGCACTCCGCTCCATGGATAAATGCTTCTTATCTGTTCCCTTCTCCACTACTGCCAACTCCAGACTTCGCGCCTTCTGTCTCGCTGCACCCTACGCCTGGAATAAACTTCCTGAGCCCCTACGTCTTGCCCCATCCTTGGCCACCTTTAAATCTAGACTGAAAGCCCACCTCTTTAACATTGCTTTTGACTCGTAACCACTTGTAACCACTCGCCTCCACCTACCCTCCTCTCTTCCTTCCCGTTCACATTAATTGATTTGATTTGCTTACTTTATTTATTTTTTGTCTATTAGATTGTAAGCTCTTTGAGCAGGGACTGTCTTTTTTCTATGTTTGTGCAGCGCTGCGTATGCCTTGTAGCGCTATAGAAATGCTAAATAGTAGTAGTAGTAGTAGT
Source organism: Microcaecilia unicolor (assembly GCF_901765095.1). Lineage (NCBI taxonomy): Eukaryota > Metazoa > Chordata > Amphibia > Gymnophiona > Siphonopidae > Microcaecilia > Microcaecilia unicolor. Next base: position 226,670,602 of record NC_044033.1, on the reverse strand, counting down.
AGTTTTTTAAGTACTATATAATCTGCTAGAGGATTGTACTTTAATTTTGATGTGTCATCAATAAAAACTGTTGGAAATTAAATGTATAATTAAAAATTGGAACAATTGTTAGAAATATCTCAAAAAACTTGAGTTAGAAATATATTAAACAACAGAGAAGGTGGTAATATCATAATTTGCTGATATACAAAGAGTATACATATAAATCATGGTGTCAATAACAGACAAAAACTACATTCTTTTTTTTCCAGAAATTTTATTGATTTTTTATATAACACGGTGAACAGTACAGAAGTTGTACAAAGATTATACAAAAAAAAAATATATATATATATATATATACAGAGGAGAGGATATTGTAGTATGATGTTGATAATGTCCATATGAGACTGATAATATCTAGCACTGTAATGTGTGTATGTAGTCCTTGAGAGGTGACCATAATGAGTTCTTCTTATTGAGAGTTCCTGTTAGTTGTGCAGATGCTGATTCATATTTATGTTATGATAAGACATTTTGCCACCAGAAGTGTTTATTAAGGTGAGTTGAGTTTTTCCAATTAGCTAGTATCATATGTTGACCAATAGTAATTAATATGTCAAACAGCATTATATGTTTGTCTGGTAGTCAGATATCAGATGAACAGGATTTAAATATTATTAATGAAAAAAACAAAAAGGCACACAACTGCTTACAAAACAGTAGATAAAAAAACAAAGCAGTGGAATCAAATGCATTTATTGGAACAATACCCGACGTGACCACGTTTTGCCCTCAGGCTGCGTCAGGGGTACAAACTATCAAAAGTGTATATAAATATATCATATACACTAATAGTGGGATGAGAACCATTATTCCAAAAATCTAGTTCCACTTATCTGCTACTTCCAACTGAACTGAATGTTAATGCCTGAGGGCGAAACATGGTCACGTCAGGTATTGTTCGAATAAATGCATTTGATTCCACTACTTTGTTGTTTTTTATCTAATATTATTAATGATGCATTAAGTTGCACTTTGAACTTAAATATAGCACATATAATTTCTCATATGTTCTGCCAAAAAGGTTTAATTCTCTCACATTCAAAGATCATGTGCACTAATGTGCCTATATGAGTTTTACAATGCCAGCATAAGTTTGATGTTAATAATTTAGCATTATGCATTTTTCGTGGGGTCCATACAGCTCTATGATATAAGAAAACATTGATTGCATTATATTTGCTGAGGAAAGTGGTCTAATTAAAGATAGCCAAAGTTTAGATTGCAATGAATCAGAGATTTGGTGATTAGCATCTTTTCCCCATATCTCTTGTATTGTATGATTATCTTTATAATGAGGTGCCAACAGTTTCTTATATATGGCTGATGCCATATGCCCGTTGTTCATTAACGAATCAGCATACTGAAAAATAGATGGCTCTTGAGGGGAAATAGCTGTCAGTATGCCTGCTTTTTTAATACAGTGAGATAATTGCAACCAGTGGAAGTACTGTGTGGCAGGAAGGTTGAATTGTGCTTGAAGATCTTGGAAAGAAAGTAAGCTATTTTGGTCTTGGTGACATAAATTCTTAGTAGTCCATATTCCACAATTCGCCCAGATATTCCAAAAGAAAGTGTTCTGGTTTATTAGGAGTTTGGGGTTGTTCCATATAGTTATTTGTGATGAGGAGATGATGGGTAAATCGGAGAGTTTGTCTAAGTTCTGCAAACAGATTTTGGTATTATTAATTACTAGTAAAAAAGGCCCGTTTCTGACACAAATGAAACGGGCGCTAGCAAGGTTTTCCTCGGAGTGTGTATGTTTGGGAGTGTATGTGAGAGTGACTGTGTGAGAGACAGTAAAAGTGTGAGTGTGTGTGTGTGAGAGAGAGAGTGAGTCTGGGTGTGAGTGTGTTTGTGAGAGAGTGTGTATGTGAGAATGAGAGTGTGTGCAAATGTGTATGTGAGACACAGTGTGAGAGAGAGTGTGTGTGTGTGTGCGAGACAGTGTGTGTGAGACACAGATTCTCTGTGAGAGTGAGTGTATGAGACCAAGCGAGTGTGTGAGTGACTGTGTGGCACATAGAGAGTGAATGTGATACAGTGTGAGACAGAGTGTGTGAGAGTGAGAGTCAGAAAGACATTGTATATGAGAGAGAGAGTGTGAGCCCTGCCCTCCCAATCCATGCCCATCTGTCCCCTGCCCCCTCCATTCATCCTTTTCCAGCAATTCCCCTCTCTCCCTGAGCCCTGCCCTCCCAATCCATGCCCATCCATGCTCCTCTGTCACCTGCCCCCTCCATTCATCCCTATCCAGCAATTCCCCTCTCTCCCTGAGCCCTGCCCTGCAATCCATATCCATCCATGCCCATCTGTCCCCCTCCATTCATCCCTATCCAGCAATTCCCCTCTCTCCCTGAGCCCTGCCCTCCCAATCCATGCCCATCCATGCTCCTCTGTCCCCTGCCCCCTCCATTCATCCCTTTCCAGCAATTCCCCTCTCTCCCTGAGCCCTGCCCTCCCAATCCATGCCCATCCATGCTCCTCCGTCCCCTGCCCCCTCCATTCATCCCTTTCCAGCAATTCCCCTCTCTCCCTGAGCCCTGCCCTCCCAATCCATGCCCATCCATGCTCCTCCGTCCCCTGCCCCCTCCATTCAGCCTTTTCCAGCAATTCCCCTCTCTCCCTTCCATGACCCCCCCCCTCGCATCCATGCTCCTCTCTCTCCCATGTCCCAGCCTGGCCCGCCCTCTTCTCCACCCCCCCTTCGCGTCCATGCCCCCCCCCTTCGCATCCATGCTGTCGTTTCTCCCCTGCCCTCCCGCTCCCATTGTTTAACTTTACTGCCCACCCTCTTCTCTCCCCCCAACATCCCCTTTTTTTTTTTTTTCTTTTTAAATTTACCTCCGTGGCGGTTCCGGCAGCGCAGCGTCAGGGAAGGAGGTGGCGCTCCCGACGTCTAGGCTTCCCTTTGCTGTGTTCCGCCTTCTTCTGACGTCATCCTTGACGTCAGAAGAAGGCGGAACACAGCGAAGGGAAGGCTAGAGACGTCGGGAGCGCCGCCTCCTTCCCTGACGCTGCGCTGCCGGAACCGCCACAACGGAGGTAAATCTAATATAATAAAACGCACCATGCGTGGGTGCGATCCGTTTGTTTGGTTTTTTTTCCGCTCTCGACGTCATGACGTTTGACACGAGGGCGGGGCAGAGACGGCTGGCTGGCTTCACACCATGAATTCACGAACCCTACAGGGAGTGTTTGAGTGACTTCAGAACGTTGTCTTCAGAACGTTCACGGTGCGATTTATTATATTAGATAAGATTATCTATCTTAGAGGGGGCTATGGGCATACTTAGTAATATGCGCAAGGGAATTGGGGAGAGTATAGATTGTTCTAGTTGAAGCCATAAGGGAGAGTATTGTCTTTCAGAGAAAAGCCAGTGACAACCTTGTTGAGAGATAAATGCTTTATGGTATAGCAAAAAATCTGGAAAGGATATTCCAAGCTTTTCTTTTGGGGCTTTTAGTTTTTTTAGTGAGATTCTGAGCATTTTGGAGTTCCAGATAAAGGTAGCCATAAGCCTCTCAATCTGTTTGTAGAATGAAGGTTGAAAGAGAATTGGAATCATACTTAGTATATAGTTTATTTTGGGTGAGACCATCATCTTTATAGTTTCTATTCTTCCCCACCATGATATGTGCAAGGGATGCCATTGTAATAAAAGATCCTTGAGAAATTTGATTATTTTTTCACTATTGTATTTGGTGCTGTCACAATTGTGGCCGTGACCTCTCCCAGACATACCTTATTTCTGGTGGTCAGTGTCCTAGCTGGCTTCTGTTTCTTCTGTCTGTCCTTTCTGAGCTAGCTCTGTCTCTCTGTGCTGGCTGCCTCCAGCAGCATGACTCTAATTGCTTCATTATACTGCACCTGTGTGTTTTGCCTGAGGTAGCTCTGTCTCTGTGTGCAGGCTGCTTCCAGCGTGGCTCTAATTGTTTCACTATACTGCAGCTGTGTGTGTTGCCTGAGTTAGCTCTGCCTCTCTCTGGGTGTACTGGCTGCTTTCAGCGTGGCTTCAAGTGCTTCACGGTGCTGCATCTGTGTGGGTTGGGCCTCTCTGGGTTTCAGCATGCTGGCTGCCTGAGTCTGGTAGTTGTGACATCATCAGGCAGGGCCTTGATAAGGAAGTGGTGTTCTTCCCTTCAGGGCCTTTGCAACGTTTGCTTTAGGTAGGGTGGTGCAGTGTGCACTTCTGACTTTGTGTCTAGCTTCCCTGCTTGCTTTTGCTTAAGGTCCAGGTTAGTGTGCGTGCAGTGTACACTTTGTCTTGTGTTTAGCTTTCCTGCTTTTCCCTTGTGGTTCCCATGCTTTCCCTCTTGGTGCTTTGGAAGCACTTCTGTGTTTGGTGCTTTGGAAGCACTTGTGGCTTATGTGTTTAGCTCCCCTGCTTTTTCCTTGTTGGCTCCCCTGCTTGACCTTGATTAGTTTAGTGCTGGGGAGCACTGCTTGTAGCTTGGTGCTTAGTAGCACCTGTGTTAGCTTTGTGTTTAGGTTCCCTGCTCTTTCCCTATGGCTCCCCTGCTTACCCTAGTGGTGTTAGTAGTAGCTCTGCTCCTGTTAGGATAGGGCTTAGGAAGTCCTTCTGTGTGGGGAGTGCTTAGGAGCTCTCCTGTTAGTTTAGTGCCTAGGGGCACTCCTATTAGTTTAGTGCCTAGTAGCACTTCTGTTGATTTACTGTTAGGAGCACCCCTGTTAGGTTAGTGCTTAGGTCTGTTAGTTTGCTGTTGGGAGAACTTCTGTTGGTTTAGGGCTTAGGAGCACTTATGTCAGTTTAGGTTCTAGGAGCACTTCTGTTACAAGCTTATTCGAGTATCCTGGTCCCAATGTTATCCTGTATCCAGTAAGTCCTGCCGGCCACTCGAACCCAGGGGCTCAACTCTTGGGGGGCAGTGGCTAAGCGCAGGTGAAGCTGTACGGACCAGTCCAGTGTGTTCCAGTCCGGTGTCCTCCAGTCCATGGGGGTTCCAGTCCATGTGTTCCGGCACGCTGGGCGGTGCCTGCCATCCTTGCCGGTGCCGGTGTGCTTGCCCAGTGTTGGTTGGTGGGGTTTGCCTGCTGCTGCCGCTCCTCATCAGCAGCCCAAGGGCTCACGTTTGCTCCAGAGCCCATCCCCGCGGGCTCTGAACCTGACAGATGGTATCCTGTATTGTATATTGTAAGTCAATGCCTAAATATTTTAGTCCTCTAGAGGACCATGTTAAATTGTATGGTTGTATTAAGCTGGGTACCGCATGTATGTTAAGCGGTAATACCTCTGTTTTAGACTGATTCATTTTATATCCAGAAAAAGTCAAAAAAGACTGTATGAGAGAGAAGAGTGGAGGGAGAGAAGTCAATGGATTAGAAATATAGAGTAATATGTCATCTGCGTATGCAGAGATTTTATATTGTGTTTTTTGGAAGGTAATTCCTGTAATCCCAGTGTGAGAATTGATAGCTAGTAAAAGCGGTTCTAATGCTAAATTGAATAGATATGGAGATAAGGGTCATCCTTGTCGTGTGCCTCTCTGTAGGAAAATGGTGTCTGATAGTTGGTTATTAGCAATTATTTTGGCAGTAAGACGAGTATATAGAACTTTTATTTTATTTATAAAGTCTGAAGAGGCACCAAACCACTCTAAGACTAAAAAGAGGTAGTGCCATACTCTGTCAAATGCCTTTTCTGCATCTAATGACATAGCTATTATAGGACATTCAAGAGTTTTGGCTACATTTGACAGATGGAAGAAAACCCTAGAATTGTCTGAAATTAATCTATTTGGCATGAAGCCTATTTGATTTGGAGATATAACTCTACTAATTATTTTCTTTATTCTATTGGCTAACATTTTTGCATAGATTTTGTAGACTGTGTTGAGAAGGGAGATGAGTCTATAATTTTGTACTAATTGGGGGTCTTTATTGGGTTTGGGTATCCCTGTAATAACTGCCTCGGTGAATCTATTGGCGCAGGTATTTGAGGGGTTGAGATCATTGAATAATGGGATTAGGAACGTAGTAAGGGAGTTTTGAAAAAATTTATAGAAATCAATAGGGATACCATCTGGGCCTGGTGTTTTATGCGAGGGAAGATCTTTGAGTGCTTGAAGGAGTTCTTGCAGGTCATATGTTTTAGACAGTGTTTTATTGTCCATTTTGGACCATTGTGGATATTTAAGGTTATCGAGAAAATTTTTATTTTTGTAGGATCCTTATCTGCCTCAGATGTGTACAACGTATTATAAAATTGGTAAAAGGATTTCAATATATCGGTTGATGATGTAACTATTTTATTTTTGTAGTTTTTAATAGAGGGGATCTGCACTTTAGTTTTTTATGTTTAAGGTAATTTGCTAGCAATTTACCACTTTTATTGATGTTATTGTAGTAATGTGATTGGGTTTGAAATATTTCTTGTTTAGCAATATCACTAACTATTTTGTTATATTGGTATTTGAGCTGGTAAATTTCAGTTAAGAATTGCCTGTTTTGTGTAGATAGAAAACTACTTTCTTTTTCTTTAAGGTAAAATTATGTATCATACCTGATAATTTTCTTTCCATTAATCATAGCTGATCAATCCATAGACTGGTGGGTTGTGTCCATCTACCAGCAGGTGGAGATAGAGAGAAAACTTTTGCCTCCCTATATGTGGTCATGTGCTGCCGGAAACTCCTCAGTATGTCGATATCAAAGCTCCATCCGCAGGACTCAGCACTTAGAGAATTACACCCACAAAGGGACACTCTGCCCAGCTCACCACCGCTGAAACGGGGGAGGGGAATTAACCCAGCTCATCCCCACACAAGTGGGGGAGGGGAATCCGTCCAGCTCATCCCCGCGGAGCGGGGGAGGGACACCACCCCGCCGATGCGGGGGGATCTGGCTTATCCTGCAACCGCGGGAGGAGCTGACTGACCCCAACACCGCCGAAGCGGGAGGGGTACAAAGCTGCCCTACAGCCGCACGAAGCGGGAGGGAGTGCCGGCAGAATTTAAATCTCAATCCAGCCCCGTAAAACGGAGGGGAGAGGAATGCAGCAGCTCACTGTAACACAAACTCGTCTCAACTCTTGAAGAATCCAAGTGAAAAAAGAACTTGAACACGAAGTCCTCCTGAAGTAACTGAAGACTAAACTTGAACCTAAAATTCAACCAGAATATAAACAGTACAGATATCTGGGAGGGGCTATGGATTGATCAGCTATGATTAATGGAAAGAAAATTATCAGGTATGATACATAATTTTACCTTCCATATCATCATGCTGATCAATCCATAGACTGGTGGGATGTACCGAAGCAGTACTCACCCAGGGCGGGACATAGAAATCCCTGACCGCAACACTGAAGCTCCAAACCGGGCCTCCGCCCGAGCAGCCACAGTCAAGCGGTAATGCCTGGAAAAGGTATGGGCCGAAGCCCAGGTTGCCGCCTTGCAAATTTCTTCCAAGGAGACGGACCCGGCCTCTGCCATCGAGGCCGCCTGAGCTCTAGTGGAGTGAGCCTTCAGCTGGATAGGCGGCACCTTCCCCGCGGCCACATAAGCCGCTGCAATGGCTTCCTTGACCCATCTTGCCACTGTAGGCTTAGCAGCCTGCAGACCCTTACGAGGACCTGTAAACAGGACAAACAGATTATCCGATTTCCGGAAATCATTGGTCACTTCCAAGTATCTGATGATGACACGTCTCACATCCAGACATTTGAGAGCAGAGTATTCCTCTGGGTAGTCCTCCCTCCGAAAGGAAGGGAGACATAGCTGCTGATTCACATGGAAGCGAGAAACAATCTTGGGCAGGAAGGAAGGCACTGTGCGAATAGTCACTCCTGCCTCAGTGAACTGCAGAAAAGGCTCTCGACATGAGAGTGCCTGGAGCTCGGAAACTCTTCTGGCTGAAGTGATAGCCACCAAAAAGACTGCTTTCAACGTCAGGTCTTTCAGAGATGCCCTCGACAAGGGTTCAAAAGGCGGCTTCTGCAATGCTCTTAGCACCAGGTTGAGATTCCACGCAGGCACCACTGAGTGCAGAGGAGGGCGCAGGTGATTAACTCCCTTGAGAAAGCGCACCACATCTGGCTGCGAAGCCAGGGAAACACCCTTCAGGCGACCCCTGAAGCAAGCCAGAGCCGCTACCTGGACTTTAAGGGAACTGAGCGACAGGCCTTTCTCCAGACCTTCTTGCAGGAACGCCAACACTGAAGAAATTGGAGCAGTGAATGGAGAAAGTGAGCCTGCTTCACACCACGCTGCAAAGATACGCCAAACCCTGGCGTAAGCAGTAGAAGTAGAGCGCTTCCTCGCTCTCAGCATAGTGGCGATGACCTTGTCTGAGAAGCCCTTCTTTCTCAGACGCTGCCGCTCAATAGCCAGGCCGTAAGACCAAAGGGGGAGGGATCCTCCATCACCACGGGACCCTGATGTAACAGGCCCTGCTCCACTGGCAGCCGCAGAGGATCGTCGACTGAGAGCCTGATCAAGTCCGCATACCAGGGTCGTCTGGGCCAATCCGGACCCACCAGGATTATCCGGCCGGGATGCTTTGCCACCCGGTCTAGCACCCTGCCCAGCATGGGCCAGGGCGGGAACACATAGAGAAGCTCTTGTGTCGGCCACTGTTGGAGAAGAGCATCTACTCCCAGGGAACGAGGGTCCCGTCCTCTGCTGAAAAAGCGCGGCACTTGGCAATTGGCCGATGACGCCATCAGATCTAGGCTCGGCTGGCCCCAGCGCTTCGTGATGTCCAAGAACGCCTGAGCAGATAGCTGCCTCTCTCCGGGCTCCAAGGTATGGCGACTGAGAAAGTCCGCCTTGACATTCATGACTCCGGCAATGTGGGCCGCTGACAGCTGTTCCAGGTTCGCTTCCGCCGACTGGCATAGATTCATGGCCTCCTTGGCTAGAGGGGCGCTCTTGGTACCTCCCTGGCGGTTGATATAGGCCACAGCCGTGGCATTGTCCGACAGGACCCGTACTGGCTTCAACGCCAGTACCGGGATGAACTCCAAAAGCGCCAACCGAATGGCTCTGAGTTCCAGGAGGTTGATAGACCACTTTGCCTCTGCAGGAGACCAGAGCCCCTGCGCTGTCCTTCCCAAGCAGTGGGCTCCCCAGCCCGACAAAGAGGCGTCCGTCGTGACGACAATCCACTCCGGGTTCACCAGAGGCATTCCCGCAGACAACTTGTCTGTCTGCATCCACCAGCTCAGCGCCTTGCGCACTGCTGGGTCCAAGGGAAGGCGCACAGCATAATCCTCCGACATCGGAGTCCAGCGCTGCAGCAGAGAGTAGTGGTCTCATATGAGCCCTGGCCCAGGGCACTACTTCCATCGTGGCCGTCATAGAGCCCAACAGCTGCACATAGTCCCAAGCCCGAAGAGGAGAGGCTACTAGGAACTGGTCCACCTGAGCCTGAAGTTTGACAATCCGATTGTCTGGCAGGAACACTCTGCCCACTTGGGTGTCGAATCGAACTCCCAGATACTCCAGGGACTGAGTCGGGCGCAGCTGGCTCTTCTCCCAGTTGATGATCCATCCCAGGGAGCTCAAAAGAGCAACTACCCGGTCCACAGCTTTGCCGCACTCTGCATAAGAGGGGGCTCGGATCAACCAGTCGTCCAGATAAGGATGGACTTGTACTCCTTCCTTTCGCAGGAAGGCCGCTATGACCACCATTACTTTGGAAAAGGTCCGCGGAGCAGTAGCCAACCCGAAAGGGAGGGCTCTGAACTGGAAGTGTCGTCCCAGGACTGCAAAATGCAGAAGCGTTGATGAGGAGGCCAGATGGGAATATGCAGGTACGCTTCCTTGATGTCCAAGGAAGCCAAGAACTCTCCTGCCTTCACTGCCGCTATAACAGAGCGGAGAGTCTCCATGCGAAAGTGCCGCACTTTCAAGGCCCGATTGACCCCTTTGAGGTCGAGGATAGGCCGGACAGAACCTCCTTTCTTTGGTACCACAAAGTAAATGGAGTAACGTCCCTTGCCAATCTGATTTTCTGGCACCGGAACGACCGCACCCAGGCGGATCAGGTTGTCCAAGGTCTACTGCACTGCAACAGCTTTGACCAGAGACTTGCAGGGAGAGAGTACAAACCCGTCTCTTAAGGGTCGGCAGAACTCTAGCTTGTAGCCGTCTCTGATGACTTCCAGCACCCAAGCGTCTGAAGTTATTGTGGTCCACTCGCCCAGAAACGAGGACAGCCGTCCTCCAATCTGCACTGGGGTGTGGACCAAGGCCCCGTCATTGGGTACGAGACCCTGGGGGAGGACCGGAGGGAGCACCTCCGGGACGGTGGTCTCTGCGAAAGGAATGCTGCTTGGGGGAGAAATTCCTCTTGAAGGAAGAGGGGGCAGAGGAGCCCGACCTGCCCGGGCGGTACCGACGGGCTTCCTGAAATCGTCCTCTGGAGGTACCGGGGCGAGTACTAGCCCAAGCCCTGACCTCTGGTAACTTCTTGCCCTTAGACGTGCCGAGATCGGTCACGATTTTGTCCAGCTCGACCCCAAAGAGCAGCTTGCCTTTAAAAGGCAATCTAGCCAGGCGGGATTTAGAGGCGTGGTCAGCAGACCAATGCTTCAGCCAAAGCCACCGCCGCGCAGAGATTGTCTGAGCCATGCCTTTAGCTGAGGCCCTCAAGACATCATACAGCAAGTCTGCCAAATAGGCTAAGCCCGATTCCAGGGCCGGCCAATCAGCCCTCAAGGAATGATCCGAGGGGGAAGCCCGCTGCACCATAGTCAGGCACGCCCTGGCCACATAGGAGCCGCAAACTGAGGCCTGCAAACTTAAAGCAGCCGCCTCAAAGGACGACCTTAAGGCCGCCTCCAATGTTCTGTCTTGGGCGTCCTTTAGGGCCGTGCCACCTTCCACCGGCAACGCCGTTTTCTTAGTCACCGCAGTGATTAAAGAATCCACGGTAGGCCACAGATAGGCCTCACGTTCACTTTCAGGCAAAGGATAGAGGCGGGACATAGCCCTAGCCACTTTAAGGCTCGCTTCCGGGACATCCCATTGAGCCAAAATTAAGGTGTGCATGGCATCATGCACGTGGAAGGTTCTAGGCGGGCGCTTCGTCCCCAGCATAATGGCAGAGCCAATAGGGGCTGAGGGAGAGACGTCCTCCGGAGAGGAAATCTTCAAAATGCCCATGGCCTGCACTAACAGGTTGGGCAAATCCTCTGAGCTAAAAAGCCGCGCTGCAGAGGGGTCATCCGCTCCAACCAAGCGGGGATCCGTCTCCTCCAAGGAATCCGCAAAGGACCGTTGGGAGAACTCAGATATGCTGCCCTCATCTACATCGGAGGAGACAAAGTCCTCCAAGGCCTGGGAATCAACCCGAGGGCGTTTACCTCCGGGGACCTCAACCTCTTTACCAGACGAGGGAGCAGGGGCAGCGTTTTGCATAAGGAAGGCCTGATGCAGCAGCAAAACAAACTCGGGGGAGAAACCCCCCAGACTGTGCACTTCCGCAGCCTGGGCTACAGCCCTAGACGCACCCTCAACCGGCGCTCGCAAGAGCGGGGGAGAGACATGCTGCGCATCCAAGATGGCGTCCGGCGCGACACTCCACGAAGGAGCCGCGCGGGAAGAACGGCGCTTAACTTTAGCCGCTTTTGTGCCGTCGCCCAAATTAAGGGCGTTCATGGCATTAATGTCTCCTACCTCAAGGGCGGCCCAAGAAGAAGCCGTCCGAGCCGCGTGGCCGGCCAAGATGGCGGAGGCGAGCAGCGGGGGATGGGCGTTTATGGCGGGAAAAACCGCCACGCCGGAGGAAGGACCGGGACACTCATCGGTCACGAAACTGTCACCCAACAAGGGCGAATCAGACTTTAAGACCCCCGCATCCCCTCTAGAAGCGCCCAAGCGATCCGGGGAGCGACTCTTTGCGCCCTCGCCCTCCGACGCCATATGCCACGTGGAGATCAATCGGGGAACCCCCTGCCCGCTATAATAAAGTAAAAATTACCTGCTTTCCGCTCCGAGCTGTAACGACCTGGTGTCCCAGTGAGTAGCTGCAATAAACGTTTAAATAAACGTCGAAATAAACGCCTTTAAGGACGTTCAAAAATTTTTTTTTTTTTAACGGAGCCAGCGGGAGGGGGGAGAAAAGGAGGGACCTGGCGCCACCAGGTTTGCACTTGCTCAAGAAGAGCCCTCAACCCCAGGCACTCAACAAAACCTAAAAATTAGGCTTGGAGGCCTAGCCAGAGCTGCTGCTGTGTGTGACCACCACCTGCTGAGATAGAGAACATACTGAGGAGTTTCCGGCAGCACATGACCACATATAGGGAGGCAAAAGTTTGCTCTCTATCTCCACCTGCTGGTAGATGGACACAACCCACCAGTCTATGGATTGATCAGCATGATGATATGGAATTTGTATTTAGCTAAGCGCATATTGTAGTGAGTTTTTACATCTAATTCTTAGCTATTAGCAATCTATGGAGCCCTTTATTAATTTTATTTTTAGCTTCTAGCTAACTAAGCTAATGAAGCTATTTGGAGCTATTAGCAATCTATGAAGCTTTTTATTGTATTTAATTTTTAGCCTTGAGCTGTGTTTTAGTCACTAATTTTTGCTTCATATCATCAGATTTGCTATATGTTTGCCAAACATATATAGCCATTGCCAGCTCTTATCATCGTCACTGTTATTAATATTTAATTAGAATGTAGTTATGTTTTTTGTCTGTTATTGACACCATGATTTATATGTATACTCTTTGTATATCAGCAAATTATGATATTACCACCTTCTCGGTTGTTTAATATATTTCTAACTCAAGCTTTTTGAGATATTTCTAACAATTGTTCCAATTTTTAATTATATATTTAATGCCTATTCAATATTTGTTCTTAGGTTGTTTATATATATATATGTTTTATATACATCATATGTATGTTCAACACTAGTTTTAATTAGGTTTCTGTCATACCTTTTAATATATTTTGCATTTGTTTTATGTTTTAAATTTTAATTATTCAATTATGTACATCTTTTAATATTTATTGGCACATTATGACATTACAACTATTTTTTATGTTTGTTGTCATGGTATCCATATGTTTCCTTCCAAGTTATTTATTTATTAATATAAGCAATCTATGTGATATGATTTTATACGTGTTGATATACATGTTTTAATTTGACATTATGGTGATTTGTCATTATAGAGCCCCTGACACAGCCCTTGTGGGCGAAACAGTCTGTGTCGGGCGATCATTTTAGAATAAAGGTTTGAACTATACCATTGACTGATCTGCTCTGTTCTGTTTCCACATTGGATTTTGCGGATCGTCTGCCTTCTTGCTTTTTGGGACAATCACTAAAGACCTACCTGTTCAAAAAGGCATACCCCGCCGACCCAACATAAATGCCTACACTCTGCAACACAACATAACCAAAGCTTGTACCGGACACTAAATAATCTTTCCTCTCCTTGATTCCCATTGTAACTGAAACATAATACAACCATAATACCACCTGTATTTGTTTCTTTACCGGATTGGCGAATGCCTCTACGGTACTATGTAAGCCACATTGAGCCTGCAAATAGGTGGGAAAATGTGGGATACAAATGTAACAAATACATAAATAAAGCCAAGCTCTGTTCCTGCTTTCTGCTAAAGCCAAGCCTGTCCTTGAATCCTGTTCCAGTTACCAATCCAAGCCTGTCCCTGAATCCGGATCCATTTGACAAGCCAAGCCTGTCCCTGAATCCTGTTCTAGTTGCCAAGCCAAGTCTGTCCCTGAATCCTGTTCCAGTTGCCAATCCAAGTCTGTTTCTGAATCCCATTCCAGCTGCCAAGCCAAGTGCGTTCCTGAATCCTGTTCTAGCTGCCAAGCCAAGTCCGTTCCTGAATCCTGTTCCAGCTGCCGAGCCAAGTCCGCTCCCGAATCCTGTTCCAGCTGCCAAGCCAAATCCGTTCCTGAATCCTGTTCCTGCCTTGTTTATAGTCTTGCTTCTGTTTGCTATTGTTGCCTCGCTGCTGCCCTGTTTTGCCTGTCTAGTTGTGCCTTGCCTTGTCTTGTCTCATTCTAGTCCAGTCCTGTCCAGATCTGGACCCAGTTTTAACTTAGTTCTGTGTCTTGCCTGGTTCTGCTTTGCCTTGTATTGCCTGGGTCCCAGTCCCAGTTTTAATCCAGTTACCGAGTCTGCCTATCCTTTCTGGGTTCCAGTTCTGCCCCTGTGCCTTGCTTTCCTTGCCTCGCCTGGATCCTATCCTTGTCTTGTCCATTGTGCCTTGTTACCTCTGTCCTGCCATGTTGAGTCTCCTGGTTTATTCTAGTCCAGTCTGTTCCAATTCTTGTGCCAGCCTAGGTGACTTGTCTGCCAAAGCTCCAGCTTTGGTCCAAGGGCTCACTATTCCTGAATCCTTGACAGATTGCAAAGCCTCTTATGGCTGTGACAGATTGTGTGAATGGCAATAACTGCTCCTTAATTTCTGCCCACTTATAAAGGGTGTTCTAGGACCCTCCTCCTGGTCACTTGGGAGGGGCTCACAAGCAACCAGAGATCACTTGGTGCCCTTAGTAAGAGGCAAAACCAAGGACATATTCCCACTCAAAATCTCCTCTTTTTTTCCCTCTAAACTCCTCCCAATCTTCACTCCACAAACAGGGATACTATCTCTCTGCATTTTCTTTCTGCATTTTATTCCCAAACTACTCCCCTTGGGCTGGGCCTCCTCAAACCCAGAGACCTCCCAGTCACTCAGTTCAGTGACTCTTCACAAGCACTTACTCTCTTCAGTAATCCCAATTTAACAGGGGATTACACTAGGATGGCAATCATTTATCTGTGGAACAAATCTATATAAATCAGTTTCATCACCCTTCCACAGTAGAAAGACATCATGTATATAACGAACCCAAAGCTTCACTTGTTGAAATAATAGAGCTTTATACATATGTTCTTGTTCAAAAGCAGAAAAGTGCCAAGAGCCTTCAATGAACAGGACAAAGATCTTTATTGACACAATCAGGCTTATTTTCGAAAGAGAAGGGCACCCATCTCGACACAAATCAGGAGATGGGCGTCCTTTTCTCAGGGTCACCCAAATCGGCATAATTGAAAGCCGATTTTGGGCGTCCCCAACTGCTTCCCGTTGCGGGAACGACCAAAGTTCCCAGGGGTGTGTCGCAGGCATAGTGAAGGCGGGACTGAGGCGTGCCTAACAGATGGGCAATCTTGAGTGATAATGGAAAATAGAAGGTCGACCCTCACGAGCACTTGGCCGACTTTACTTGGTCCATTTTTTCTTATGACTAAGCCTCAAAAAGGTGCCCAAACTGACCAGATGGTCACCGGAGGGAATCGGGGATGACCTCCCCTTACTCCCCAGTGGTCACTAACCCCCTCCCACCTTCAAAAAAACAACTTTAAAAACTTTTTTTGCCAGCCTGAAATGTCATACTCAGGTCCATCGCAGCAGTGTGCAGGTCCCTGGGGGGGGGAGGTGTGTGTGTGTCAGCGGAGGTATAGCGAAGTGTGGACGTCCTTCTTTCAAACATTTTGGACGTCCTGAACTGCCCCCCCCCCCCCCACAGGGATGGCCAAATTTCAAGAGCGTGGAGTGGAGGAGTGGCCTAGTGGTTAGAGCACTGGTCTTGCAATCCAAAGGTGGCCAGTTCAAATCCCACTGCTGCTACTTGTGATCCAAAATCCAAATAAATAAATAAAGAGGGTGTCAGACACATTGCAAAAGCATGGACATCCTTTTCACAGAAACATCCACATTTTCGACGTCCTCAACTGCCCGTCACAGGGACGGATGCATAGCGAAGGACGTCCTTCACCCATACACTAAAAAAAAAAGACGTCCCTGACGAGCACTTGGCCGTTTTCACCTGGACTTGTGTTTTTCTAAGGTTGTAGACAGCAACTTATTTAAGATTGTAGACGGCTATTATACACGCAGCTTGTCTGCATGTATGAAGCCGTCTTTGGCATGCACAGAGCAGCCACGCATAATGCATGGCTGCTGTGCAATGGCTTCCCCTCCTTAGGAAGGAAATCGTGTGCAAATGAGCTAACAGCGAGCAGCTCATTTGCATGCGATTTCCTTCATGCATGCCCGTTCCTTTCCGAATTGCTAAGGGATCAGTAAGGGAGGAGCTTTTTCCATTCAGTTAGTGCATCTGGCTGAAAGTAAGGGAGCTATGTACCTGGGAGCAATTTGTGAAGTCCACTGCAGTGCCCCCTAGGGTGCCCTGTTGATGTCCTGGCATGTGAGGGGGGCCAATACACTAAGAATGCTGGCTCCTCCCAAGACCAAATGATTTGGATTTGGTTGTTTCTGAGATGGGCGTCCTCGGTTTCCATTATGGCCGAAAACCGGGGACGACCACCTCTAAGGACAACCATCTCTAAGGTCAACCTAAATTTGCTGATTTGGACGTCCCCAACCGTATTATCGAAATGAAAGATGGACGCCCATCTTGTTTCGATAATACGGATTTCCCCGCCCCTTGCTGGAGCCGTCTCCAGGAAAATATGCCCCTCCACGTAGATCAATCATATAATGACTCGACATGGGCCATATTTCAGCGCCAAGCGCCTGCCTCAGGGGTCTACATCAAGAATAATGGAGATAAATGTTATGTAATCATAAATAAAACAAACCAAAAATATAATAAATAGAAATTATATAAAAAACAGATACACAAATTAAAAGAGATAACAGAACTCTGTAAGCCACATTGAGCCTGCAAATAGGTGGGAAAATGTGGGATACAAATGCAATAAATAAATAAATAAATAAAAAAGTGAGGTAGAATAAGTTTGAACTTACAAAGAAAGGAAAAAGGACTTCAGTGATGTCCGTCACATCTCAGATAACTTTGGACTAGATTGGAAAATCTCTATGTAAAACGGAATGAGTACTATGGTTGCTGCATTTATAACCGCTCCTGAAGGAGCCTCTGTGAAACGGTGTCACGCTGTAGAGCGAGGCAGCATTTAAACCAAGATAAGTATTGGATATATAAAAATATGGATTAGTAGAACTACATAAAAACACAAAATGAAAAGATAATAAAAATTGTTAAATATAAATTAAAGGAGGTTTTTTTGGGTTAGTGAAGAGATTGTCCAGTCATTAGTCTAAAGTTATCTGAGACATGATGGACATCACTGACGCCCTTTTTCCTCCCTTTTAAAATTTTACATTTAGCAACACAGTGAATATCTTGTAAGCAATAGTTGAGAGTGATTTCATTGAAATTACAGGTAATCAATAGAAATAAAACAAAATAAAACATTGAAATTACAAGAAGTAAATCCATTTGAAAGTAGTAGAATAAGTTTGAACACACATTAAATATATGAAGGACACATGACCATAAAAAAGAGAACACCAAAAACACTGTTACCACATGATGTGTAATTAGGATGCATTAATAAATGAATTATATGAGTAACTGAGTGTCAGACTTGTGAGTTCTTGTACCAAATAGAGTGCTGCTGATCCTGGTACTCGGACCAGGTTCTGCTTGGCGGCTGGTCAACCCCGGGTTGCACCTGCGCTGACCGCCGTTCCCCAGAGGTTGAGCCCCTAGGTGCGGGCGGCCTGCAGGACTTATGGGACGGAGCTGGAAGCAGGGTGATGAATGTATCGGCCAGGCAGGCAGCAGGTCAAGAGAGTAATCCAGGTACAAACGGCAGTCAGTAGGCAGGCAGCAGGCAACAGAGTAATCCAGGTACAGGCAAAGGTCAGTAGGCAGGCGGCAGGCAAGAGAGTAATCCAGGTACAGGCAAGTCAGTAGGCAGGCGGCAGGCAAGAGAGTAAACCAGGTACAGGCAAAATCAGTAGGCAGAAGGGTAATCTAGGTACAAGCAAATTCAGCAACAAGGGACCAGTAGATAAGAAGCAGACTACAGAGTTAGAAACACCTACCAAAGTAGAAGCCGAAGCATGGAGTCCAGGGAGAGCTCTGCTGATAAAGTGCTGGCATCTGACATCAGCAGGGAGAAGGGGCACAGCCATAGGACAAGAGCAGGGGAAGGAGGAACCGGAAGATCAATAGGAGAGAAGCAAGGGAAGCCAGGCAGAGGAAGAGCAGACCCAGGTGGGTGGAAGCAAAGCAATCAAGGAGCCTGGAACCACCGCTTTCTGAACAAACCCAGAGAGGACTACACACACATGACTCAGGCAGTGCCAGTCAAGTGTGCATGTCAACGGGACCCCGCGCAGCCTGAGGACACCGCTTGCGTTGAGATAGGGGACTTGACAGTACCCCCTCCTTAAGGACCCCCCTCTGTCTAGGTCCGGGTTTCAGTGGGTAGTGGTCACGGAAATCGCGAATCAGGTCAGGAGCATGGACGTTAGCAGCGGACTCCCAGGAATTGTCCTCCAGCCCAAAATGTTTCCAGGATAGCAGATAAATAGTTGTCCTCTCTGACGCTTGGAGTCTAGAATCTCCTCTACCTCAAATTCAGGGTCAGGCTCGGAATCAGGAACGATGATCTTCTTGGGTTCCGGGTGCCATCTGGAAGTTAAAAATGGTTTAAGCAGGGCTACATGGAAGGCGTTGTGAACCTTGAGGTTAGCTGGTAACTGGAGACGGTAAGTGACCGCCCCCACCCGAGATTGTACTGGAAATGGCCCTATGAATCAGGGAGCAAACTTGAAGGAGGGTAGGTGAAGCCTCAAGTATTTGGTGCTGAGCCAGACCTTCTGTCCAGGTTAAAAATCTGGTGAAGTTAGTCTTTTTCGATCCGCGAAGAGCTTGTACTTAGCCGAGGCTCGCTGAAGATGTTGCTGGACCTTGGCCCAGATATCCTGAATATCAGTGAGAATCCGGTGGAGCAGAGGCGAGGCTTTTGTCTGAGGGATTGGAAGCGGCAGCTGAGGATGGCGTCCATACACTGTATAAAAATGGTGAGGTATGAGAGGCAGTATGAAAACTGTTGTTATAGGCAAATTCTGCCCAGGGGAGCAATGCGGACCAGTCATCCTGTCGACTGTTAGTGTACATCCGTAGAAAGGCCTTGAGAGTTTGATTGACCCGTTCCACGAGTCCATTGGTCTGTGGGTGGTAAGCACACGAAAATTGAGTGGTAATCTTGAAGGTAGAGCACAGGGCTCTCCAGAACCTTGAAGTGAATTGAGAGCCCCGATCACAAATGATCCGCAGAGGGAGACCATGTAAGCGGAAAATGTGTTGGATAAAGACCGTGGCAAGGGTGGCAGCAGAAGGAAGGTCCTTCAGGGGAATAAAATGGGCCATCCGGGAAAATCGGTCCACCACTACCGAAATGACTGTGTGCCCTTGAGATTCAGGGAATTCAGTAACAAAATCCATTTATATTTCCTGCAATGGGAGTTGTGGAACTGGTAACGGCTGCAGGATTCCCCACAGCTTGCCAAGAGGGAACTTATTCCGGGCGCAAGTGGGACAAGTAGAAACAAAATGTAAGATATCTTGAGCCATGCAAGGCCACCAATAATACTGAGATATAAAATGAAAAGTCTTACGGAAACCAGGGTGACCCGCAAAAGTGGAGGAGTGTCCCCATTTGAGGACTTTCTTCCTGGATTGAGGTGGCACGGAAGGTCTCATAGATTTGGGCGAGACCAAGGTTGTGGAGGCAATGCAGGCAGGATTGAGCATGGGGTAACACTCTTCGGGTTCTTCAGAAGGGTTGAAGGCTCTGGATAGGGCATCAGCTTGCATATTTTTCTCGGCCAGTTGGAACACCTGGCGGAAGTTAAAACGGGCAAAGAATAATGACCAGCGTGCCTGCCATGAGTTCAACCTTTTGGCTTCCTGAAGGTATGGGAGATTCTTGTGATCTGTGATTACTGTGATGGGGTGCAAAGCACCTTCCAGGAGGTAGCGCCATTCTTGAAAAGCCAGTTTAAGGGCCAACAGTTCCCGGTCTCATATGGTATAATTTTGTTCGGCTGGAGAAAATATTTTAGAGAAGACAAAACAGGGGTGACGTTTACCAGACTCTGAGGCTTGAGAAAGAAAAGCCCCTGCCCCGAGGGAAGAGGCATCAACCTCCATAACGAACGGTCTTTTGACATCAGGACTTCGGAGTACTAGGGCGGACAGAAAAGCTTGTTTAAGGATGGTGAAGGCGTCTAGGGCTTCCATTGTCCAGTTCTTCACATCTGCCCCCCTTCCTGGTCAATTCGGTGAGAGGGGCAGTGATGATGGAATATCGATGGATGAACTGCCGGTAGTAGTTAGCAAAGTCCAAAAATCGTTGCAAGGCCCAAAGACCCTGGCGCACGGGCCAATCTCGGATGGCTCGGAGTTTAGCGGGGTCCATTTGGAGGCCATTCGAGGAGACAATATATTCCATGAATGGGATAGACCGTTGATGAAACAAGCCGTTCTCTAGCTTGGCGAATAGGCGGTGGCTCTGGAGGCACTGCAGGACTGTACGCACATGATGGACAACATAGTCCTTAACAGAAGTAGAGAAAACCAGGATATCATCTAAGTAAACTATGACCGAGGAGTACAGAACATCTTGAAAAACAAAATTGATGAATTCCTGAATCACCGCAGGTGCGTTGCATGGCATAACCAAATACTCAAAATGTCCCTCATGGGTATTAAAAGCGGTCTTCCATTCGTTCTCATGGCGAATTCGGACTAGGTTGTATGCCCCTCGGAGATCTAACTTGGTGAAGATAGATGCCCCTTGCAGACACTCGAAAAGTTCTGGAATGAGGGGAAGCGGATACCAATTCTTGATGGTTATTTCGTTCAGACCTTGGTAGTCAATGCAGGGTCGCAACAAGCCATCCTTCTTGGAAACAAAAAAGAACCCTGCCCCCGCCAGGGATGAAGAGGGTCTGATGAAGCCCTTACGGAGGTTTTCTTGAATATATTCCTGCATGGTATTAGATTCCTCCCGAGAAAGGGTGTAGAGCCGGCCCCGAGGGGGCATTTTGCCTGGAAGTAGCTCAGTGGGACAGTCAAAAGGGCTATGAGGAGGAAGAGAGTCTGTCTCCTGCGCATTAAAGACGCCTTGGAAATCACGATATTCCTTAGGGAGAGAAGCCTCACCCGGGCTCAAGACCCCCGGGAAGGCCGCAGTAGTCCTCGGGAAAGGCACCACTGGCGTGAGACATGTGGCGAAACATTGAGAACCCCAACTGCTGATATCACCCGTAGTACAGTTGATACTTGGTGCATGTAGTTGTAACCAGGGTAGGCCCAAAATAACGGGATGAATGGCCCGGGGAAGCACCAGAAATTGAATTTCCTCCTTATGCAAAATTCCAACTTGCATCTGCAAGGGCTGAAGGAGTGAGTGAGTGAAGGAGTAGGGAAGAGTTAAACCTTGAATGGAGGTCACTTGTAGCGTAGGTTTGCAAAGAATTGAAGGAGCTCCTAGTTGGATCAGGAGACAGGCATCAATAAAATTTCCTCCTGCTCCTGAATCGATCAAAGCCACAGTGTTAATACTGAGTTCCTTCCAGTGCAGGGTGTCAGGCTTCTTCCCTGGAAGCACTGGGTTTGTGAGCCCTTGGACCACTACCGTGGAGCGGCAGTGGCAGGCAAGGGCACCTTCAAAGCAGAGACGAGGCAAGGTTGGACTGGAACCCCGAACTGGAGTTCTGCACTGGAATACACAGGACTGGACTGGAACCCACTGGACTGGTACACACTGGAAGGGAGCCCACTGGACTGGAACACACGGGACCGGAACCCGCTGGACAGGAACACACTGGACCAAGCTTCACCTACGCTTAGCCACCGTTCCCCGAGGGTTGAGCCCTCAGGTTCGGGCAGCTGGCAGGGCTTACAGGAAAACCTGAACTGGAACTAGCAAGCAGGAACAACAGGAATCAGGATACAGAAGTGCCCCCCAGGCACCTAGGCGTAAGCAAGGCAGACAGGCAGGGAATGTCCGGGTTCCGGCAATAGTCAGGACTGGCCACAGGCAGAGAATATCCGGGTTCAGGCAGTAGTCGGGTCAGGCAGCAGGCATCAAGTATCAGGGTTCAGGCAGTAGTCCGGTCAGGCAGCAGGCAGCAAGTATCGGGGTTCAGGCAGAGAGTAGTCAGATTCAGGCAATGGTCAGGTCAAGTAGCAAGACTATGGCTGGAGCTCCAGTAGCAAGGAGTACTGGCAGCGGACAGGCCTAGGGCTGAAGCTCCAGAAGCAAAGGAAAACACACATGGGAAAACCAGAAAGCTAAACACAAGAAAACTAGTAAAGTTGTACACAAGCTAACAAGAAAGCAATGCCCAAGCTAACTAGTCACAAGCTAGAAACTCACACTAAGCAAAACACAGGAGAACTAGTAAAGCTGTACACAAGCCAACAAGAAAAGCTATGCCCAAGCTACTAGTAACAAGCTAGAAACTCACACTGAACTGGACAAGGTAGCAGTGCACAGAGCACTCTAACATACCAGGGACCTTAGACGATGCAAAGGACAAGGCTGCAGTCTCTAAGTGATTAATAAAGCCCTTCAACACCTGAGGAGCAGCTGCAGCCATCAGTAAGCAACTACGGAGGCTGTCTAGGCACAAACAAGAGAGACAAGTCCGGCAGCCTGGAAGAACCGGACCGGACTGGGCTAAAGTCTGGAACGGGTAGGAACAGCAAGACAAACTATGGCAGCCACTGGCTCTGGCCACCAGCGGGTGAGAGGAGCACAAACCAAGGAGCAGGCAGAGTGCACACAGAACATAGAGAGACTTAGAATACCTAGGTGCAGCACAGAGGAGCAAACAGAGCCAGGCTGGAGACAGAGGTAGATCTAACTCAGGCAGCACCCCCAGGTGCAGTAGAGTGGAGTAATTAGAGCCATGCTAGAAGCAGCCAGCACACAGAAGGAAAACTACTCCAGAAAGGATAGGCAGAAGCCAGCTTAGAAGCTGACCCCCAGAAATAAGGTAAGTCTGAGGGTGGTCACGGCCACAGACGTGACACAGGGAAATAGGGACGAAGACAAGATTATCCGGAAGAGATGAAAAACGACCCAGAGACACCCCCTTCAGTGACCCTGGGTAATGGCATTTCCCAGTTTATTCGGACAATGTCTTAGGAAGTGGCTGGCCTGCCCACAGTAGAGGCAAAGTTGATTGTCCCGACGGTGAGCCCTCTCCTTCTCAGAGAGGCGATGCCGTCCGATAACCATTGGTGTTCTGACCCCCGACAGCCTTGCACTAGTTCATCACGTGATTCTGAAATGTGTGTAATGCCTTTATTGTTATTCCCATTCCTTTCACTGCTGCAGTCTCTCATTGCAAAGATATATGAGCAAGGCACTGTGGGTAATGTAGTTCACAGGCAGTGCAACCACACTTGCTTGGTTGTGCAAGAATTGTTACCACTGGTTGTGAGGCCGCCCAGACCTCCTTTCTCTCTCTGCCGAGCTTGGCTCTTTTGTCTTCCTGCTATCACTTCCTGTTCAGTCTTACTATCTCTGTCCTGAGAGGTCAGCCAGGTATGACCTTCCCTTCCTATCTCTAGGACCACCCCTTGCTACCCGATGGCAGGCTGTGTTCCCATTGGCCTCTATCTGCTCCTCCCTGAGCCTGTGTAAAGCCCCAACACCTCTTTGTCCTTTCAGCCACGAT
The DNA here is from genome assembly GCF_901765095.1 of Microcaecilia unicolor. Classification (NCBI taxonomy): domain Eukaryota; kingdom Metazoa; phylum Chordata; class Amphibia; order Gymnophiona; family Siphonopidae; genus Microcaecilia; species Microcaecilia unicolor. Next base: position 226,647,022 of record NC_044033.1, on the reverse strand, counting down.
GCATTCCAATACCATCTAGCCAGAGACATCAGTGTTGCCAGGTGGGCGGTTTTACCGCCCAATTGGGCGGTTTTCCGCAACCCGCTGCGGGAAATTTTTGCCCGCGGCGGGTTGCGTTTTTTTGGGCTTCTTTTTTGTCTTTTGGGCGGTTTTTTCGGTGGTTTTTTCGGCCGCGGGGGCGGGGTTAGTGACGTTTTGGGCAGGGTTAGTGACGTTCTGGGCGGGGTCGATGATGGAGGAGGCGGGCCCGATGACAGGGGAGGCAGGGTCGATGACAGGGGAGGCAGGGTTGATGACGGCGGGGCGGGGTGATGACGAGGGGGTGGGGGTGTCAGGGGCGGGGTTTGAGTTTGGGCGGGTTTTGGGCTGGATTTAGGCTGGTTTGGGTGGGAAAAAAATTTTCCACCTGGCAACCCTGATTATAGCCAGGGACATGGAGCCAACACCATCTCGCTCCAGACAGCTCTGTCCTGCTGAAAATCCCTGTAACAAACCTGCCCTGAGGCTAAAACTGGTTGCGCTGGATGCTGAGGAAGCCCGCAGAAAGGCCAAGATGGAGGTTGGAGAAGCGCGCAAAAGGGCGGAGATGGAGGCTGAGACTGTGCGTGAAAAAGCTGAGCGGGACATTATCACAGAAGTGCTCCAGCAAGAGAAAAAAAATAGCTTCACTAGAGGCAAAGGCCAAGGCTCTCGAAGCTGCTGCAGATCAGAATGACAGAAACGACTTAACCGCCTTGTCTCTGAAGATCCTGTGCTAAGAACCAAAGCTCATGCGATGGCACACACCCCATCACCTACTAGCGCATTAAAGCAATTTGAATCAGAAGAACCCTCATGTACCGAGGAACCTGATCTACTTTCGTCAGAGTTTAACGCACCCGAGATGAATGAGCCTAAAGCAGAGCACACTACGGAGGCAAGCTTGTACGACAGTGACTCACACGCAAGCATGCACACGGATGCACTACCACTCGCTCCAGAAAGATGCGCTAACAGAGACGCTCCATCTCAGCAACAGAGTCTGAGCCTTCACGCAGACTGGGGGCAGGAGAGCCGCGAGCAAGAACGCTCACCGCAGAGTCTGAGCCCTCGCACAGGGCAGAAGCAAAAGGGAAACGAGCAAGAACGCTCACCACAGAGTCCGAGCCTTCACGCAGACTGGGGGCAGGAGAGACATGAGCAAGAACGCTCACCGCAGTGTCTGAGCCCTCGCACAGGGCAGAAGCAAAGGGGAAACGAGCAAGAACGCTCACCGCAGAGTCTGAGCCCTCACACAGGGCAGAAGCAAAGGGGAAATGAGCAAGAACGCTCACCACAGAGTCTGAGCCCTCACATAGGGCGGAAGTGAAAGGGAAACGAGCTAGAATGCTCATCACAAAGTCTAAGCCCTCGCACAGGGCAGAAGCAAGAGAGACCGGAGCAGTCGCTCTCAAGCAGAATATCGGCTGAACTCCCTTGGTCTAAACCAGAGGGAGCTGGACAGCCACACTCCGCATCAAGTGTCGGAAAGGCGCAAGCCAACCAACTAGCAGTGACGTCAGCTGCTCGACTTAAAGCCACAGCAAGAGATGAGCCAGCAGAGTGTCTGACCAGCTAAGATCTGGGGAGCGCAGAGCTTACCCAGTCCAATGACCGCCCTGAGCGGCACAGGACGGAGAAATCCGATTCCGAGGATGCCATAGCAAGTATGAAGCTTACTCCTAAGCAAGAGAAGCACACGATGCTGCACGAGCTGAGAAAGGAAACAGCCACACGTGTAGAAGAATTGAATTCAGATCATCCTGCCAAAAATGGCAGAGTACCTATCAAGGGTACAGAACATGGCAACGACCAGAGCGTCTATGCCGTACACCCAGATGATGCCGAACCGAGTTCTAACCCCGCATCGAATCATGGCGGGGAGACAGAGGAGGAGAAGGCACCAACATTCCAAGCCACTCCGAGATGCACGAAGGTGTGTGAAGGAAACTGCGAAGGTAGATGCCGCACCAAGACATGCTTGACTGAAGTGCACCTTAAAGGACGACGTGACAAAGCAGCCAAAACGTACGTTGTCATAAATGAGCAGAGCAACAGGCCTCTTGCAAGATCAGAGCGCCATGACCTGTTCGACATCCACCAAAACTACGCCCAAGACAGCATCAAAACTTGTGCAAAGGCCGTACAGACGGCAAGGCAAGCAGCAAGCGGTTACACGATAGAGGCTATGAATGGCGACACCATGCCACAGTCACTCACAAAGTTTGAACGTGACCAGATACCAAATGACAAGGGTGAGAGTCCCACACTACAGGCTGCCCGGAATCACCCTTACCTGAGGCCCACCACCGACCAGCTTGCATACTTGAATCCAGACGCTGAGATCTCGCTTTTGCCAGACAGAGATGCACCAGAACCCCTGGACATCCATGAATCAAGCAAGAGCCCATGCAGTGCTCCCTATGCACACCCACTCAACTGGGGTGGGACAACAGCAGGCGATGCCTGCCTCAAGCGAACAAGAAAGTCAAATGTCAAGGTACTTTACACCAATGTCCTAGACAGCGGGTGCTCTTCCTTGTTCGAGCCATGTACCAACCACTTAACCACCAAAGAAGCTCCCGCCCAGAAGGAACAGAGCATTGTCCCAACGCTCTACAAAACAGTCTCTCCAGCAGACTTAGGAGAACACCTAGGAAGCTCAGTGTTCCAGAACACCAAAGATGGAGATGAACCAGCCTTCTCCATAAAAGACAAAGAGTTCCTGAGCATGATGAACAAAGAGTTCAGTAAAGATGAGTCATTCCCGTCAATAGACGATGCCAGAGACCTGAAAGATCTAGACTTGGGTGTGGACACGCCCTCGTTTCAACGCCGCCTTGGCCTAAACTGGAAATTCACCCTTTGGGTCTCCACCCAGCTGCACCAGCGCACCCAACGAAGCATCCTGTCTACAGTGAATGGCCCGTATGACCCACCGCCAAGATTTCGCTTCCTGGACCACCCGAAGAAGCACAAGCACAGAGAGTCGCCATCCTCCCATGAAGACCAAAGACTCAAAGACTCTCTCTCTCTTTTGTGTTGTCTAGTGTTGTTGTTGTTGTCTGTCTCTCGTTTCAGCTCCTGTGTGATGAAGAAGATGACCCTACAGCCAGTACCACAACTGTGGTCGTGATCCCCCTCTGGTCCACACCTTGTCCTGAGGGTCAGCTGCTGTGCTGGCTACTGTCTGCGTGTTTCTCTCCTGTGTGTGTCAAGCCTCACTTTGGGTTCTGTGTATTTCCTGCCTCTGTCCTGTTTATAAGGAAGTGTAGCACTTCCACCTCGTTCATAGTCTGTGTGCCTATGGGCACTTCTGCCTCTGCTCTTCTCAGTCTGTTTGTGTGCTGGGTTCAACCTTCAGCCGTAGTTCTGTTGTTTGTCTGTGTAGGTCAGATTTGTGTCCTGCCTAGTTAGCCTTGCTTGTTCTAGTTCTCCTCTACCTTAGCTCCAGCCTTAGTCTGTTGTCTGTCTCTGTAGGTCAGTTTTGTGTCCTGCCTAGCCTGCCTTGTTTGTTCTAGTCCCTCTCTGCCTTAGCTTCAGCCTTAGTCCTGTTGTTTGTCTGTGAGGGCTAGCTTTGTATCCTGCTTGTGTCTATCCTGGTTGTCTTCAGCTCCAGTCCCCTGCCTGCTCATCTCTGCTTTGTTTGCTTTCAGCTCCCGTTCCTGCCAAGTTTGTTCCAGCATGCTGAATCCTGTTCCCATCCAGCTTGTTCGAGCATCCTGAACCTGGTTCCAGCATCTTGAATCCTGTTCCTGCTAAGCCAAGTCCGTCCTAGCAACTGGTTCCAGCCAATCCAAGCTTGTTAGTCCAGTCCTGCTCGGGAGGTTTGCCTCCTGCTGCCGTTCGACGACAATAGGTCAAGAACTCACGTTGTTCCAGAGTTCGCGACTGTTTGTTTGAAGCCTGGGATCGTGACAGCCGATGGACAGCCTGAATGTCAATAATGGACCTTGCATGCGATTAATTTGATAAAGTGTGATAATAAGGATAGTGGTATCTACCGATACCAGGCGGGGAGTGTTCTGTCCTCCGATAGCCTCGCACTAGTTTATAACGTGATCCTAAAATGTGTGTAATGCCTTTACTGTTATTCTCAGCCCCAAGGACTATCATTGCTGCAGTTTCCCACTGGAAAATACATGAGCAATGCACTGTGGGTAATGTAGTTCACAGGCAGTGCAACCACACTTGTTTGGCTGTGTAAGAACTGCTATCACTGGTTGTGAGGCTGCTCAGACCTTCTCTCTCTCTCTTCAGCCAGGTATGACCTTTCCCTCTTATCTCTAGGACTACCCCTTGCTATCCGATGGCAGGCTCTGTCCCCATTGGTCTCTATCTGCTCCTCCCTGTGTGAAGACCCACCACTTCTTTGTCCTTTCAGCCACGTGGGGCTTCTTCCTCCATTATAGCCAGGGACATGGAGCCAACACCATCTCACTCCAGACAGCTCTGTCCTGCTGAAAATCCCTGTAACAAACCTGGATTTTTTACCCTGTAAATATCTTCTTCCAAATGAGATATCGCACATTGCAGTCACCCAGCTTTGGACTATTTCTACCTGTTCAACTACCTTCCCCTCCCCCTGCAATACAACTACCTCTCTTCAGATCTCCACCTCCCACAGCCTCCAGATTAAGAAGTCTCTGTATCCTGAACATCTATCTGTGAGTAAATTATCTGTGATTTATTCAATAAAAGAGACTTCATAAAATAATAGAGACTTCAGGTGATTGCTGTGCCAGGGTTATGCTCCATGATATTGGGGCTTCTAATTACCAAGCTCCAAGAGTCATGACAGAGGGAAAGAAACATTGTTACTTAATTTCAGTAGAGTTATAAATGTTTGAGAATTGCAGTTTGTTCTAAAAGAAAAAAAATAGTAATTCAAGAAGAAAATATTACAATTAAATGTTTATATTTTATGAATTATAAATTGTTTGGTTGTTTCTTATCAAGAATAGGGGAATAATCCTAAAATTTAGCTTTCATTCCTCTCTTGCCCTTTGAGGACGTGAGACATGGTTAGTTTTTTTTGTGTCATCTCTCCACTCCTGGGTAATGTGTTCTCGAAGCTGGCCAGGGCTAATGATGGAACATATTGCTATGTTTACTTAACCCAGGAGTGGGGGAGGGATTACATATACATAGGGAGTATAATCATTCCTAATCAGAGAGATTAGGTTCTCTCACATCCTGAGCAGCACTCCTTTTCCAATTTCTAAGGTGTCCTTGGGGTGCAATTTGAGTAATGCGCATTTGTGGCATCAGTGTGCTATCATAACAGGTACTTGTGCGTGTGTTGGGGGTAACCACTTGTATGCATACTCCCCCACATATGTAATAAAGGAATTGAAGTAGAACACTCCAGCTGGAGTATATCCCGACTTTCAGAACCATATGGAACCGGGTTTGGTTTACTGGAAAATCATAACGACATGTTCTGACTTTACCACTAAGCCACTCATCCCTCCAGTAATAGGGAATGTAATGGAAGAAGAGAACAGCAATAAGGTTGTTAACACAATAGTGAGACTGAGAGACAGAAAACACTTCCCCATTTCCCCAAAAGGTAATGTAACTGTAGTTTTTCATCTATATATTGACAAGTGCTTGTACTATAGTCTGGGCCACCCTGTGTGTGCATACACATAAGACCACCCATCCTACGTGTTAAATTTAAATGCACATGGATGAGCCAATCTTCCTGTTTTTCTGCACAATCTGAACCCACTGTGTGTTACTGATAATTGCTGACAGGAGAAGTGTAGGGTCTCGTCTCAGCAAGGATGGTCAGAGAGTGAAATTAATTTCTGAGATTGAGAAGGGTAGGACATGTAGAGGTATCCCTCCTCCAGCATTATGTGGCATTTTCCAACATACTCAACAAGATGTTCTGTCAAACATTTTAGCAGAATCCCATAAAAGATAGACTTACCTGCCTCACTAACAGCAATTAGTAAAGTTAGGCCCAGATGCATCAACCAAACGTAAAAAAAGCAAAAACGTAAAAGCCATTACCACATTTTAAAAAACGAACAATGCTCCACAAAAACAAGTCGCACATGTTCGGTGCGGTATTGTAATGAACAATGCATCAATCCCCGTCGGTAATCCAAGACCAAAAAAAAAACCCACAAACATGTGGATCGGGAGGGGACAAAGGCACTTGTCAGAAGCGTCCTGTATGGATGGCCTTGCCCCCCCCCCCCAGCCCGTGGTCGCCGCTGCTGCTCCCCGCTTCCTCCACCAGCATTAAATAAAAGAAAACAAAAATCAAAGCTTCGGCCCCCCCCTCCCGTCCTGTCTCTCAACTCTTTCTTTCCCCACACAGCTCCGCCTCCCGCCATCCTCCGCCCCCATGCCCCGCCCCCGCCGGCCCACCTGAGATCGTCGCCGCCATCCTCCGAGCCCCCCCCCCCCCCCGCATTACTGGGCCCGTGCAGCGCCTCTCACTTTTGTATGAAGGCGCTGCACGGGCAAGAAGACCAGATCGCTGCAGTCTTCAGGACGTCTCTCTCCTTCGTCTTCCCTGACCTGGCCCCACCCCTGTCTGACGAATGCGGAGGGGGGCCCGGAGGAGGGGGGAGCAGCGGCGACGATGGGGCGGAGGATGGCGGGAGGCGGAGCTGTGTGGGGAAAGAAAGAGTTGAGCGACAGGCAGGGAGGGGGGCCGAGGCTTTGATTTTTGTTTTCTTTTATTTAATGCTGGCAGAGGAAGCAGGGAGCAGCAGCGGCGACCACGGGGGGGGGGGGGGGGGGCAAGGATATCATTAAAGGACATTCCTGACGAGCGCCTTTGCCCCCTCCTGAACTTTTTTTTTTGTTTTATAGTGATGCAGGGGGAGCGGGGAGCAGCAGTGACCTCAGACATCAATAAAAGATGCCCCTGACGCGTGTTTTCGCCCCCCCCCTCTTGCTTTTTTTGTTTTGTTTTTTTGGATTTTGCTGACACCTTTTTCAGTAGTAGCTCAAGGTGAGTTACATTCAGGTACACTGGCTATTTCTCTGTCCCAGGAGGGCTCACAATCTAAGCTTGTACCTGAGGCGGTGGAGTGTTGCGTGACTTGCCCGGGATCATGGGGAGCAGCAGTGGGATTTGAACCGGCCGCCTCTGGATGTCAGGACCAGTGATCTAGCCACTAGGCCACTCCTCCACTCAGTGTTCTTCTGAAACTCGCTCGATCTATTTTTTTTTTTTTTTTGGTCATGTTTGAGCAGTGTGATTGATTTTCGTTTGTCGGGGCAGGATTCATTTGCAGTAGCTTAGTCCACGAGTTTTAGACTGCCCCAACTTGACATTTAGTTCTTTAGATTGTAAGCTCCTTTGAGCAGGGACCATCCTTCCTTGTTTATTTTGTACAGCGCTGCGTAACCCTAGTAGCGCTCTAGAAATGTTAAGTAGTAGTAGTAGTAGTAGTACATTACAGTTTTTCAGTCGGATAGCCATAACGACAGGTACAGACCTGTCATTAGCTTTCTGGCACTTTTCCTGCATTAGGGTAGTCGGAAAACTTTGATGCATCTCGTTTCTATGGGGTTTCTACACAATTTGCTCATCTGCATTCCGTTTTCATTTTCTGCTACCGTGGTCGGAAAATGGCCTTTAATGCATGCCACAGTTTGAAAATTCTTCGTTAGAGGGTCGTTAAAGTTTAGTACCTGGCCCCAGCCTCCACCTGCCCCCTGTTAAGCCCCCGTCGAGTTCCAGCATCCCAGACCCACCTGCCCGCCCTTAGCTCCCCGACAGCCCTGTTTTCCATTCCGCCCATCCCGCAATGTGTTTAAATCTTTTATTTTATTGTTTTTTTCACCTGAAGTTGCAGCACCGGCGTTAGTGAAAGGACCAGGCTCGGCTCGCCTCCTCCTGCCTTCTTTCCCTTCGTTTCTTCTCAGTGTCCTGCCTTCCTCTGATGTAGTTTCCTGTTTCCGCAAGGGCGGGACACTGAGAGGGAAGGAAGGCAGGAGGAGGTGAGCTGAGCTGCCTTAGACACTCTTGCACCTTTGATGACCCGCCCTGTAAGGCGTACTAAACCCCAACCTTGGCTGACTTCTAATATCCGCTACCTACGTTCCTGTACCCGCTCCGCCGAACGCCTCTGGCGGAAATCTCGGGCCCTTGCTGATTTCTTACACTTTAAGTTCATGCTGACCTCCTTCCAATCTGCTCTTTTACGTGCCAAACAGGACTATTATATCCAACTGACCAACTCTCTTGGCTCTAATCCTCGACTTCTCTTCACCACATTGAACTCTCTCCTCAAGGTGCCCCCTCCCCCAACTCCCCCTTCACTATCTCCTCAGACCCTTGCTGAATTCTTTCACAACAAGGTTCAAAAGATAAACCTTGCTTTCTCTACCTCACCAGCTCTCCCTCCACTAGTCCGTTCCCCTCTCTCTCCTTCCCCTCATTCCCTTTCCTCCTTTCCTGAAGTTACTATTGAGGAAACTACACTTCTCCTTTCTTCCTCAAAATGTACCACCTGTTCCTCTGATCCCATTCCCACCCACCTTCTTAATGCCATCTCTCCTACTCTTATTCCTTTTATCTGTCACATTCTCAACCCTCACTTTCCACTGCGACTGTCCCTGCTGCCTTTAAACATGCTGTGGTCACACCTCTCCTTAAGAAGCCTTCACTTGACCCTACTTGTCCCTCTAATTACCGACCCATCTCCCTCCTTCCTTTTCTCTCCAAATTACTTGAGCGTGCTGTTCACCGCCGCTGCCTTGATTTTCTCTCCTCACATGCTATTCTTGACCCATTACAATCTGGTTTTCGCCCTCTCCACTCAACCGAAACTGCGCTTACTAAAGTCTCCAATGACCTATTACTGGCTAAATCCAGAGGTCAATATTCCATCCTCATTCTTCTTGATCTTTCCGCTGCTTTTGACACTGTCGATCACAGCATACTTCTCGATACCCTGTCCTCACTTGGATTCCAGGGCTCTGTCCTTTCCTGGTTCTCTTCCTACCTCTCCCTCCGCACCTTTAGTGTTCACTCTGGTGGATCCTCTTCTACTTCTATCCCTCTGCCTGTCGGCGTACCCCAGGGTTCTGTTCTTGGTCCCCTCCTCTTTTCTATCTACACTTCTTCCCTTGGTTCATTAATCTCATCCCATGGCTTTTCCTACCACCTCTATGCTGATGACTCCCAAATCTACCTTTCTACCCCTGATATCTCACCTTGCATCCAAACCAAAGTTTCAGCGTGCTTGTCTGACATTGCTGCCTGGATGTCTCAACGCCACCTGAAATTAAATATGACCAAAACCGAGCTTCTCATTTTCCCCCCCAAACCCACCCCCCCGCCCCCCCCGTTTTCTATTTCTGTTGATGGCTCTCTCATTCTCCCTGTCTCCTCAGCTCGAAACCTTGGGGTCATCTTTGACTCTTCTCTCTCCTTCTCTGCTCATATCCAGCAGACCGCCAAGACCTGTCGTTTCTTTCTTTACAACATCCGTAAAATCCGCCCCTTTCTTTCCGAGCACTCTACCAAAACCCTCATCCACACCTTGTCACCTCTCGTTAGACTACTGCAATCTGCTTCTTGCTGGCCTCCCACTTAGTCACCTCTCCCCTCTCCAGTCGGTTCAAAACTCTGCTGCCCGTCTCATCTTCCGCCAGGGTCGCTTTACTCATACTACCCCTCTCCTCAAGACCCTTCACTGGCTCCCTATCCGTTTTCGCATCCTGTTCAAACTTCTTCTACTAACCTATAAATGTACTCACTCTGCTGCTCCCCAGTATCTCTCCACACTCGTCCTTCCCTACACCCCTTCCGTGCACTCCGCTCCATGGATAAATCCTTCTTATCTGTTCCCTTCTCCAGTACTGCCAACTCCAGACTTCGCGCCTTCTGTCTCGCTGCACCCTACGCCTGGAATAAACTTCCTGAGCCCCCTACGTCTTGCCCCATCCTTGGCCACCTTTAAATCTAGACTGAAAACCCACCTCTTTAACATTGCTTTTGACTCGTAACCACTTGTAACCACTCGCCTCCACCTACCCTCCTCTCTTCCTTCCCGTTCACATTAATTGATTTGATTTGCTTACTTTATTTATTTTTTGTCTATTAGATTGTAAGCTCTTTGAGCAGGGACTGTCTTTCTTCTATGTTTGTACAGCGCTGCGTATGCCTTGTAGCGCTATAGAAATGCTAAATAGTAGTAGTAGTAGTAGTAGTAGAGCCTGGTCCTTTCACTAACGCCAGCACTGCAACTTGAGGTGAGAAAAAAAAAAATAATTTAAAGATTTAAACGTGTTGTGGGGCGTGCGGAACAGAAACAGGGCTGGGGAGGTGAGCTGGCCCTAGGAAAAAAAGGTGCCAGTACGCTGTACCGGTGCGTACCGGCACAAAAGAAGCACTGGCTAAAGTACAAGCCTGAATAAGGGCAACAAGTTTAGCTACATGTGTACTTTTAACATGAGGTAAATACTGCACTTAAATGACAGCATATACTATATATTGCATACCTTGCTATCAAAACCCATTCTGGTCTTTGAGGCAGGAGTTATCTACAAAATTCAAAGTCAGCATTATTTTGAGGCAGGGGCGTAGCTAAGGGTGGGCCTGGATGGGCCCAGGCCCGCCCAGTTTGGACTCAGGCCCATCCAGAGAAGACTCCCAACACCTCCGTCACCGACGTGTCTTTTCCCACCCTCACCGTAGCGCTTCCCTTTAACGCTATCGGCGCTGCCTCCTCACCTCACAGTCTCCATGTCCTATCCCCGCGGCAGCGCTTGCAATTTGCTATCGTCGGCGCTCTGCCACAGCTGACAGATGCAGCGTGACGTCCTACTGCGGGTCCTTCCCGCTGCCGCGTGCGTTCTGCCCTGCGTAAACAGGAAGTTGAATTAGCGCGGCAGAGGGAAGGCCCCGGAGCAGGACGTTGTGCCGCGTCTCTCAGCTGTGTCAGGCAGCGCCGACGATAGCAAATTGCAAGCGCTGCAGCGGGGATAGGACATGGAGACTGTGAGGTGAGGAGGCACTGGATTTGCAGGGGGGGAGGTTGCATGGAAGGGGAGACGGAGAGGTGCTGGATTTGCAGGGGGGGAAGGGGAGAGGAGCTGCATATGTACGCTTTGTAGCGCTATAGAAATGCTAAATAGTAGTAGTAATAGGAGGAGTTGCATATGCGGGGGGGGGGGGGGGGGGGGGGGTGGGGGGGAAAGGTGAGGTGCTGGACATGTAGAAGGGGGGCTGGGATAGGTGCTGGATATGCAGGGGATTGGGGATGACTGAAGGGAAAGGAGAGAGATGTGGATCATGTGGGGAGTAACGTAGAGGTCCAGCATGGAATGGGGTAGGGACAGAGCATGGGTGCCACCCATCCAACCTGATGGCCCGCCCAAAAATTGCTTTCTGGCTAAGCCGTTGTTTGAGGGATAGCACTCAGGGCTTGCCAGTCCTGAGTTTAAGACTGAACTGTTAGCACACAGTCATATAGTTCCCCATCATCTGGTGTGAGTAGCAAAGTGACAGGGTTTAAACTGGAGCACCTCTGAATGTGAGTGTGACTCACATAACAAAGCCAGTTCATAGCTAGTGATACTTTGAAGGGTGAAATGTGTAGCCACCCCTTGAGTTTTGTGATAGTAAAGATGGAAAGGAAATGAGTAATTGGGCAGCCCCAGTGCTGGGGTGCTGGTAAAGGCTTCTTTGAGGAACGTAAAAGCTGTCTCTTCTTCAGGACCTCAGAGCAAGGTCTTCTCAGGAATCTCCCCACTCAGTAACTGCATAGTCTAAAATCCTTTGTCTTCAGTAATTACAGATCCCCAGGAATTTTTTAAAGTGTTTCTTAGGGACAGGGCGGGCTACACAGCCAACAAAGATTACCTTTTTTTCTGGCAGAGTTGAAGTATCTTATGGTTGACTTTCAGACCTGCAGTAAAACAGAAACTTTTGGCAGAGTGAGTAGCTCTGTTATAAAACATGCTGTCTTACCAAAATTAGCCCTGGGTTGTTCAGCCCCTGTCTGAGCTGGTACCAGATCTAGTCAGAGAATGATATGGGGACAAAGTTTGCCCCCCCCCCCCCCCCCCCCCCCCCATCCCCATGGGTTCTGTCTCCATCCCCACCCCATCCCCTCAGGCCCTGTCTCTGCCCCTTCCCCATGAGCCCTGTCTCAATCCCTGCCCCATCCCCGCGGGCTCTGTCCTCATCTGCAGAAACCTTGAACACTTATGATTTTATATTTAAA